>NC_133618.1:670488147-670555647 GCF_048593235.1 Sminthopsis crassicaudata
GTTGGAAAAGAGACTTTTGTTCTTCTCTCCTCTCTATAGTTGGCCATCCTCATCTTCTTTGCTTCCCTCTTCCCAGGTTCAGGCATAGATGATCTCAATGAGATCTGAGTTAGCTGGCTCTCAAGTCAACCTTTCTATATCCCTCATTTTACATTATGGAGAGCTTCACCAAGTTGCTAACTAATGGAGAATCCAGAGAGGGAACCCAAATGTCCCGATCCCCGACGAGTGCTCTTTCTGCTACACCACACTGTCTCAGTTATCTCCAGACTTTCTTTTTCTCATGTCTTCCTGGCCACCAAGATGGTGGAGTGGCCAGAGCACTGGACTTGGAGTTGAGAAGCCCTGAACTCACATCTGGACTTGGACACTTACTAGTTGTACAACCTCCATTATCCTTAGTTTCCTCATTTTTAAAATGGGAATAATAATGATACCTATTTTCCAGGGTCTTTGTGAGGATCAGTCCAGTGATATAATGCATGTAGAGTGCTTTGCAAATCTGAAAGTCTTCTGGAAGTCTAAACTATTATTATATTAAAAAATCTTGCCCATTACGACCATTTGTTTTGTGAATGCTGAACTCTTTCTCTCAAGAGCTGAGATATATTTGGTTTTTATTATTTTTATTTTATTTTATTTTATTTTGAGGCTGAGGGTAAGTGACTTGTCCAGGGTCACACAGCTAGGAAGTGTTAAGTGTCTGAGACCAGATTTGAACTCCGGTCCTCCTGAATTCAAGGCTGGTGCTCTATCCACTGCGCCCCCTAGCTGCCCTCGATATATTTGGTTTTTAAAAAGAACAAAGAGATAAAAACTATCACAACAATGACAATCAGAATCACAGCAAAGACTTTCTCTGACACAGTCCACCTCACTTAGGGAAACCTTACTGCTTGGAAGCTCATTAAGAGCCTGGCTTGCCCAGCCAAATGGTGTTTAGATAGAAGAGGAAGTAAAGGGCCATGAGTCAACCTTATAGATCTAAACCAGCGATGTTCTAGCCATACTCATTAGGAGTATGAAGAGTATGACATCATTAAGACTTCAATTACCCAGAGTGATTGGGAGATGAGGTGGTTCTGGTTAAGTGCAGAGTTACTGCATTTGGATCTAGCCACTTGAAGCAGACCCATGTCATCCTTCCCTTTGACATTCTTCCATTGTTTCTATTTACAATGAAAGCAAAGAGACTTATATCTTTGCCAACCTCGGGGTAGGAGGACTATATATGTCCCTGTGAATGCAGCCTGGATCCCTCCAAAGCCTGGTCTCTGTCAGCAGAGGGAGATCCTTTCCAGAAGACTCAGGAGCTTGCAGTATCTCTGGGACGTCCATCTGGACAGCAGATGCTGCTGGATCACAATGGCGATAGGGAAAGTGGCAGGAGCATGAGAGAGTCCTGGATTTGAAGTCAGAGCGTTCCTGACTCTGCAACAGCTACCTGAGTGTCCTCAGATAAGTCATCTTACTCCTGGGAGCCTGTTTCCTTAGATGTTAATTGAGATCACGCCGAATTTCCTACAAATCCACATGGACTTGAGTAAGTCACTTTATCCAGATTAGCCTCAATTTTCTCATTTGTAAAAGAAAAAGATTGGACTGCTTGGCTTCCATGGTATAGTACGACACTAAATCCATGATACTAGGATTTATGATGCAAAAGCATAACAGAGTGTGATGGATGGGGGCCAACTGCATGAGAAACAATTCCAGTGCAGTATGTACTTTGAGTCCTTTTACTACTTTCCCTTAGGGTGGAATGTAGAAGTCAATACACAAGTCCTTTATTCAGTGGCTGCCTCAAATGGCACAATCTGGGCAGTTTTTGTTCTTAGAGGATTTCCTCTCCACTACAGGGACTGTTAGACTGTTCCCACATTCAGGAAGGGGAATAGAAGAGAGGCAAGTAAGGGGAAGAGGAGTCTGTTTACCTATCTGTCTGTCTATCTCTCTATTTGTGTAGCCAGTTATCTATCCATCCATCCATCTATCTATATGTGTGTCTGTCTGTCTATCTATCTAGCTGTCTGTCTATCTCTCTATTTGTGTAGCTATCCATCCATCCATCTATATATCTATGTGTCTGTCTATCTATGTATCCATTCATCCATCCATCCATCCATCTGTTCTTCCATTTATCTCTCTATATTCTGTCTATATGTCTCTTGTTTATCTAGCTAATCATCTATCTACCTATCTTTCTATCTCTCTATTTGTGAATCTATCTATCTATCTATCTATCCATCATCTATCTATATATCCATCCATCCATCCATCCATCCATCCATCCATCCATCCATCCATCCATCCATCCATCTGTTCTTCCATTTATCTCTCTATATTCTGTCTATATGTCTCTTGTCTATCTATCTAATCATCTACCTATCTTTCTATCTCTCTATTTGTGTATCCATCCATCTATCTATCTATAATCTACCTATCTATGTATCCATCCATCCATCCATCTGTTCTTCCATTTATCTCTCTATATTCTGTCTATATGTCTCTTGTCTATCTATCTAATCATCTACCTATATTTCTATCTCTCTATTTGTGTATCTATCTATCTATCTATCTATCTATCTATCTATCTATCTATCTATGTATCCATCCATCCATCTGTTCTTCCATTTATCTCTCTATATTCTGTCTATATGTCTCTTGTCTATCTGGCTAATCATCTACCTATCTTTCTATATATTTTGTGTCTGTCTGTCTGTCTATCTGTCTGTCTGTCTATCTATCTATCTATCTATCTATCCATCTATCTATGTATCTATCTATCTATGTATCCATCCATCCATCCATCCATCCATCCATCCATCTGTTCTTCCATTTATCTCTCTATATCCTGTCTATATGTCTCTTGTCTATCTAGCTAATCATCTGCCTATCTTTCTATCTTTCTATTTGTGTATCTATCTATCTATCTATCTATCTATCCATCATCTATCTATATATCCATCCATCCATCCATCTGTTCTTCCATTTATCTCTCTATATTCTGTCTATATGTCTCTTGTCTATCTTATCTATCTTTCTATCTCTCTATTTGTCTATCTGTCTATCTATCTATCTATCTATCTATCCATCTATCTATGCATCTATGTATCCATCCATCCATCCATCCATCTGTCCCTCTATCTATCTATCTGTATGTCTCTGTCTATCTATCTAATCATCTATCTAATTTTTTCTCTCTCTACTTGTATATTTATCTATCCATCCACCTGTCTTTCTGTTTGTGTATCTCTATGCCTCTAAGTAGATATATCTAATATTTCTCATTTTTAAGTGTTGCTTATATCTCTATCTTGTTCTATTTCTGTCAATCACTTCTCTCTCTTTTCTATCTCAATCTATCTCTACCATCTCTCTCTAGCTAGCTCCATCAATCATATCTATCTCTTTTTGTTGATCTATCGTCTATCCATCTACAATTATAATTATGTTATTAAATACTATTATGTTAAGCGTCCTTGGGTCATAAAATTTTAGATTTATAGCTAGAATAGACCCTAGAGATTCTTTAGCCCAGATGATTGGGTGGGTTTTACCCAGGATCAGCCAGGGCCTTTTATTAGCAATATTCATTTTTATTTGTAATTTTGACCCCCCATCTCTGAGACTCTGAGAGTGTGGTGCAGGGGAAAGACTGACACTGGAATCCCAGGATATGAGAGTGGATTTTGGCTCAGCTACTTCCTATTTGTGTCAAGTCACTTCTCTTGGCCTTAATTTTCTTATTTATAAAATGAGGGTCCTGGACCAAATCATTTGTGAGATCTTTCCCAACTCTAAATGTAGGATTCTATGAATTCTGGGAATACTTTTCCTAAATAAGCCAATTAAAGTAATTTAGTCCACAATTTGCTGGAAGTGGAGTTAGAAAACCTGGGTTCAAAATTCTGCTCTCATTTCCTTAGTTCCTCCCCTATCCAGTGAGTGGGCTGACCTTGATAGTTTGTGATGTCTTCTCCAGCTTTCCATCTATAATTCTGTAATTCCTGAAGTCTCTCACAACTTTAAATTTAAGTTTAAATGGGGCTGCCAAGGTCAGGGAGACATTTCACCTTTCTTAAGTCAAATAAATCACCTTTGTGACTGGGACAGTTTCTCCGAGTCCTCGTGGGGAGAGTGAGATCTGATGGTTGGGCTTTCACACGGAGCCCTTCACATTGTGAATTTTAACACCATGGTCCCCAAGGAGCCCTCAGAGGGTACAAGTCGACCCAATTTTGGGAACCTAAGGTTCTGTATGAATCAACAACTCTCCTCAGGCAAAGGCCACGCTCCCCTGACTGTGAGGCAGATGCTAGAGAACATTCTATCTGCCTGTTCTCTGAATACTCATCTTTCTACAATTTCCTCTCCAGTAATGTTCTCTTTTCTATTTGACACTCCCTGGAGACCGTTAATGGTGTCTAAGTTTCCTGGTATTTGCCTTGAGTGGTTTTGAACTTGCTCCAGAGGTTCAGAGACCCATTTGGAAATGCTCTTTCAGGACAAAATCAGTCATCAAAACTTGGAGCCTCCTACCAAAAAAATCCAAGTCCTGATATTTACCGTAAATGGCTTTCCTGTAACACGTTAGGACCACTTTAGTGCTATGATGGAAGATACAACAAGTAAGTTTGCAGTAGAAATGTTTTTTTTGAAAAATAACCCATTCTATAAATTGTGGTATATGAATATTATGGAATATTACTGTTCTGTAAGAAATGACCAGCAGGATGATTTCAGGGAGGCCTGAGAGACTGACAGGAACTGATGCTGAGTAAGATGAGCAGGACCAGGAGATCGTTGTACATTTCAACAACAATTCTATATGATGATCATTTCTGATGGACGTGGCCCTCTCCAACAATGAGATGAACCAAATCAGTTCCAATAGAGCAGTAATGAACTGAACCAGCTACACCCAGCGAAAGAACTCTGGGAGATGACTGTGAACCACTACATAGAATTCCCAATCCCTCTATTTTTGTCTGCCTGCATTTTAGATTTCCTTCACAGGCTAATTGTACACTGTTTCAAGTCCGATTCTTTTTGTTCAGCAAAACAACTGTTTGGACATGTGTACATATATTGTATTTAATTTATACTCTTAACATATTTAACGTGTAGTGGTCTACCTGCCATCTGGGGGAGGAGGTGGGGTGAAGGAGGAGAAAAATAAGAACAAAAGGTTTGGCAATTGTCAATGTTGTAAAATTACCCATGCATATATCTGGTAAATAAAAACTATTAAAATATTTTAAAAAAGAAAAGGAAAATAACTCATTCTGAAATATTCGAGCTAGGAGGGGGCTGGGAGCCCTCCGTCATTTTGGACACAGTGTGTGCACTTTGGGTAGGCAGGTAGCTGCTTTCTGGCTGCATCATCTCTTCCTTGACAGGAGATGTAGCCACTAAAAGCAAGGCTTTGAGAATTGTCTAAAGACTGATTACTCCCTCTTCCCCATTCATACTTACGAGCAAACTGAGGCCCAGATCGGGTGCCATACCTTATTTTCAGTCACACAGTACCTTAAGGGCAGGCCTGGGCTTCCCGGTTTCCAGACTATGCCTTTTTTGGTTACATAACAAAGGTCTGCATTGCTGATTTTTTGTTATTCTTACTGTGTCTACACTCACATTCTGCTTTCTTGGTTCCTCGTTCATTGTGTCTCCTCTAATTAGCATACCATGTTGTGTTATGTCTTACAGGTTCTTAGATTATTTCCCAAATTATTATCATTTCCTTTCCTATTCAGTTAGACTGCAGCATTGCTATTGTAAACACTCTTTGGCTTGATTCAAAACAGTGAGTCCAAAAATCACAGCCATTCTTCACCAATGAAGTTCTCAAACAAATTATTTCCCTCTGTACAACAAATATTTATCAGAATGTAAGCCAATTTAATCAAGTAATTATACCCTTAAGTAATGCTATTTCCCCATTTGCTATCTCAAAACTGTATACAGCAGATGTCCACATTTGGTCTATCTCATATATCCAGGATGTTGGTTGACAGCTGAGACACACAGAGACATTAGACAAGGTAAAATGAGAGCCTGAATATTTATAATATTCTGGGTTTTTGTCTTCAGCCAGAGAGCTGAGTGGCTGGAATAAGAGACTAAGTTTGACTGAAATTAGAAATGGAATGATGCTTAACTCCACATTGCCCCGGGAGAGCTGGGTACTTCAGGTACCTAATGGGTTTGTGTACGTGTGCTCAATGTTTGTGTGACACCATTTGTAGGGCTACTCCTGCTAGCTATAGAGATGAAAGATTCTAGGGTTTATAGCTTTTGGGAACTGTTATCATTGACAGGTCCATCATCTGGATCCAACACTCTGGGAGGGAGCAGCTCTGAGTCCAGGTACCAGAGAATAGATACATGTGCAAAGAGATACACACAGATCCATTGGCCCGCATATGTATGTACATATATGCACACAATTTATCTCAGGGATTCTCCCAGAAGAGCCGGAGTAGGACCAATCCCATCTTAGGTTCCACTGGCAAAGCCTTCAAGAACCTCATGTCAGAATGAGGTACCGGGAAGACATGCTTCCATGTGTAGGCCCGATTTAATCAATGGGCTACTTTATTGCACTAAAATAATGTATCTTTCCCAATGGCCCAAAAGAATCAGCGTAACCAACTTTTTGGAAGGGATCCTAGAAAGCACCAGTATTTGGCCCTCAACGGATCACATCAGGAACATTGTATTGGACCGGGTCATTAACAAACTGGAATAAATCTTGAGCGCCATATGAAAAATGCTTGAAGGGAAAAGGGTCGTAAAGACCTGAGAGCCACTTCATTTCATATGCAAGGAAGACAAAGCTATGTACCTTACCCAAATTCATTCAATCTAAGCCCAGGTATCTGACTGCAATTTCTTGCCATTGTATCTACCTCTCATCTCTTTCCCATTTATATTCTATTTTATGCAATGTTGTTAAAACCAAGGCAGAGAATGTGTTGCAACCTATATATTAAGAGGTAGCCTAAAATAGAGGAAGACCTGGGGTTGATTACTTCCTCTAACACTCACTGATTGTATGACCCTGGACAAATCACTTAACGTGTCCTCGCACTAAGATGAAGAGGAGCTTCTGACCTGCATCGGTAAGAGAGAGTTTTTCCATCTGGGAGTGACATTGCAAGTCCAGTCCATATTCCTCATCAATTTACATTTACATAGTGTTTCCCATGATGAACATTTTACATATTTTATTTCATTTGAGCATCACAATTTTGCAAAGTAGGTAATCCCATTTTATATATGATAAAACAGATTTATGGAGGTTGGTCCAAATACTGATAATAGTAGAACACAGACTTGGGATCCTGGTTTCCCAGTTCCAACTTCAGAAGTTTATTTCTATGTTCATGTGATTTTTATTTTCATGCAGCAAGTGAACCATTTCCATATTTTTAATTGGAACCTGGGGCTGCCTTCACGATGAATAACTGAATGAATTACCTAATAATGAGATATTTATTTAGCTGAAGTAGCCAATGTGATTCTCATCATTAGAGATTTTTGGCTACTTCCTTAGAATGCCCTTCCACAGCTATTTAAGAGAAAGAATCAACTAATAAAGTAAAAAAGGACAACCAACTAAAAAACAACTAAAGTATAATCACATAATTCCAATTGTCTCCCAATTTATGTTTCTTTCCCCAGATATAGGGAAAATAATGTTTCTAATAAAGGTAAGATACTTCATAGCAGGGACCATTAGAGTGTATCTAAAGCAACGAGGACAGTTCTTTGTTCTTAACAAACATTTTATAAGTATTTGATTGAATTGAATTCTTAGATCAGGATGGACCTTCAATTTCTAGGTATTTTATACCCTTTCTAATGGGTCCATAAGGACTTCAAGAGAATTCAAGAGAATTTCAGATTCTATCTTTAAAGGAGTTATTTAAAGGATTGTTATTGTTTAATAATTGTTTAATAATCTTTCCAGAATCTTTGTCCAGTGTCCCTTGATACCACTAGAATCACCATTCTAATCTTAGTCATTTGGGTGTACCAATTATCTGGAAGGGGCATAAATAACACTGTGCATTATCTTAAAAGTTTCCTAAATTATGATTAAAAATTGAAAGATAAATGTGAAGGCAGAAGACCTAGTTTCAGGACCTAGTATTTACTAGTTTTAGAACATGGGACAAAATGCTTAACCTTGGGAGGTGGGTAGCCTGGTGAATAGTGCAAGACTTGGAGACAGAAGATCCAGGTCTAAATCCCTTCTAGATATTTGTTATATGACTGTGGATAACTCATTTATCTTACTTCATTTTGTCATACATAAAACAAGAATAATATTATCTAGCTTCCAAGTAAGAATTAATTTACAAAAAGTATTGAAAATTGTAAGGCAACACTAACTATATGATCATAAACTATTATTAATAATGATTTCTCTTTCAATTTTTATTTAATCAGAGTCATAAATGGATTCATTTGCCGATGCAGATTCTCAAGTACATAAAACCTTAAATCTTTGCCTCAATAAAATCAATGCAGCAAGATTTAGAATAAGTCATGTGGATTTAGAGAAAATATTTGCATTAAATATATCTGATAAAAAATCTAGTATATTAAATATATCTGATAAAATAGCAACATTGTTGTAAGGAGTAAAATTATTAAATGAAAATCAATATGTTCTCTTGGCCATTCATTTCTCCTGGGACTGGTAAGCAAAAATATAGACTTTTTGTTCAAGTACAATTATCACTGAATTTTTTTGAATCTCCGTGCTAAATGCCTTTGGAAATGTTTGTATCTATGTATATATTGGATTTTTTTTTAGTCTTACTCTCATTAATAGTATCTGTAGGACTCTCCTTCCAGTCCTGATAAATGGCTAATAGGAGCTAATGTATGTATAAGACTTTTCATACTTTGAAGTGCATTAGAAAGACCAGTTTTCATTACTATAGAGATAACTGCTCCAAATATAGATAATATATTTAGCCCTTATTGCTTTAGGCATTTTCTAAACACTGGCCAGACAATATACCATGCTTATAAAATCATTTGTTAACTAGGGAAGTTTTATTACAATTATTCATATCTAATTCTGACAGAAGACTTTGTACATGGAACTTTTCACAGAAGATGGGTTGAGCCAATTAAACCTCCCATCATGCAATTTTAACATATAGCTTCTAATTCTGTTTTCTGAGACCAAGAGCAGTGAGCAGAATCCCTATAAAATACTCAATGATGGGGAACATGTCCTTCCAGCCTTTTCTCCTCCAAATTCAGCACTCCTGATCTCTCCAACTTATTCTTATATAGTATGAATCCAAGGCTCTTCATTAATGCTGCCTTCCTCCTGTAGACACTCCTGAGGTTCTCAGTCCCATCACAGATATATGACAGTCCAAAGGAGGATAATACTCCAAATAAAATCCACTTTTAGATAATCTGATTGTTTTCTAAACCCACTGGACTTGAGACTGAAGTCAGCAGGATAGTTTCCTCCTTAGTAGAATAATGAAGATGAGCCTTTAATCATAAAGACCCATGTAAAAGCCCTACCTCAGATGCTAGCTATGTGAACCTGGGGAAAGTCACTTAATCGTGTTCTCCTCATTTTACTCATCTGTAAAATGGGGATAATAATAACACTTACTACTTAATGTTGTAGGAAGGGTCAAATGAGATAATAATTTTTAAATGTCTTAGTATAGTGCTTAGACACATAATAGGTAAATCCCTTTTAGCTCTCTGTAACAGATTAATTCAGTTGTCCTTCAGATGTTCCCCTTTCTCTTTCTCTCTCCCTTCTACTTTCTGTCTTCTTTCTCTCCCTCTCATTTTCTCCTTTCCCCTTCCTTCTCTGATACCTGTTTATGCTATCATACATGCAAATCTGCTTAGTGATGATGACGGCACACTTCATTTGTCTGTCACAAGATCATATAAACATTCATTTATGTCAAGCATTTCTAGGACACTTAAACTGCCAAATTAGGACTACTTATCCTGAGTTCAATTTAGAGTTGAAATGACCCACGGGGATTCATTACATCAAGTGTCAGTGTAAAAGGTGCCCTCAGGAGACGTTTCCAATTATTTCACCTTAATTAGCTCAGTTAGAAGGCTTAACTTTGCTCACCTTGAGCCATCCACCTAGCTGATGATTCTGGTTATTAAATTCTGCTCCTAAATTATTCTTTCAAAAATAAAACTCCCCTTAACTGGATAGGGTCCATTTTAAAAGGCTGAAACGTCATTAATATATCACTTTTTAGAGGGGAAAAAAAGGATAGTTTGGTGAAATTCTATTGCCCTATTAACCTGCTGGAAGAACTGATGCTGTAACTGCTCATTATTTTTTTGTTTTCTCCATCTTCCCCTTTAATAAATATTGTCCTGACATTCGCCAGCTATTGTCAACACTAGTTTAACTCAACATCAAGTATTGAAGTATGGAGGGAAAGGGGTAGAAACAACCTCTCACTGGTTTAATTGAATACCTTCTTTTCAAAACTTATAATGCTCCTGTGTTAATTCTGCAGTCCCTGTTAACTGCTGTGTAATCTTGGTTATTCTGTGCTGCGATCATTTCTATGTCTGAATAACTGTCATCCTTCCCTTTCCCTCTATTGGCATAATTGTCTATGTTTCCATGGAAACAGGAAGAAAGACCCAAATGGCAAAATACAAATGGATGGGTCTGCCCTGACAACAGTGTTTTTCATTAGGAGACTAAATTCCTCAAGTAGGTAAAAGTCTGCAGTGCATCCTAATAAGAGACACAAGATAACGGAAGGGTTTTATAAAGAGAGGAGACTGGATAGCTCTAGTTGAAAAATCACTGCAGTCTTCCTGGGGAGAATTTGACATCATTCACCAGCAGAGTACATCGGTTAGGCTTTCAGCTAAACTTACATAATATGGCCAATTTTAATATCATAGAATCATTTGATTTACATACATATGTACATATGTATCAATTCGTTTATATGTGGAGTGTACATTAGTTTTCTTTAGTACTTTAAAATATCAAACATATTTTTGAAGATCTTATTTTCAGATAGTTATTATTTATTAACCCCTCAAAATGTTATAAAGAGATGGAAAAATTGAGTTGGATTCATTTCATCTTCTCATACAATTTTAAAAGAGAGTATACTCCTGAAAAATATTTTAATTGGTCCTGTGCATTGATGGGTAAGCTATGGTTTCTATAGTACAATTAAAATAAAACAGAAATAATATTCATATACTCATGTGAAAATGTAATCACTTCAACGTGGCTATGATTTTCAGATTGTTACTTATTCATTAATTTGGTCCTCATCCTTCCATGCATTTTTGGGAGATAGTTTATCCCATACAAAAAGATGAAAAAGATGGTTTCTGCCTTCAAGGAACTTACAATCTAATGACAGGGGGCAGTTGGGAAAACAACATGTAAACAAATATATGCAAAGTATGATAATAAAAAATGACATAATTTAGTTCTGTTAAAGTATTAATTAGAACTAGAATTGAGAGAGGTTGAGGAAAGCTTCCTATTGAAGGTGGGATTTTAGTTGGAAGCCAGGGAGATCAGGAGCTGGAGCAGAGGAAGGAGAGGATTCCAGGCATGGAGTGAAGAAATGGACTGCCTTATTTAGTTTAGTTTTGTTTTTATTTTCAATTAAAATTCTCTCTCTTCCTTCAATTATTATGAACTTCTTGAGAGCAGGCACCATACTTTTGTTTTTCTTTGTATTCCCCAGAGCTTAGCACAGTTCCTGGAACACAATCAACACTTAATAATACCTACAAAGTAATGATTTTTAAATTTTAATTAAACTTCCTCAAGTCCCAACACCTTTTCGCCTGCAGTTTTTCCTACTGTTGCTCCCACAATATTGTAAGCTTCGCAACTAAAAAGTCTGAGAAATCTCCTGGAATAAAAGCAGTCAGTAGATGGTCCCAAAGTATCAAGTCAGATTATAACCATATCCAACAATATCATGCTCCAAATTTGCATTACCCTTCCACACTGTGCCCTCTGGATCTTCTACTTTGTAACTGACACATTTTCTTTCATCAAAAATATTTTCTTCTCTTGTTCCTTCCATCCTTGGACATTCCCTAACTCCCAACTTCCTCTGGATGCTTCTTCTGCTGCTTCTTTTGACAAATTTTCAAATACAAGTTCCACTCTAAGTCACACCCACCTCTCCACTCTTTATTGTTGGTCATCGTGACAGATACCAAATCCTCTTTTTTACTTACTGCTGTTTCCAGACTCTCCCTTTATCATTATCTTGTTTAACAAACTTTTCTCTTTTGAGATTAATGGTATATAAATTCATTAATCAGTCCAAATTCTGACAGCTGGTATCTAATGACCATTAGTTTGTTCTTTCTTCTTTCTCAATGAATTTAATGCCTGAATATTTTTTCCTTCTCCCCAGTTCTTGCTTTTATACTAGATGACCTCCATAGACGTATTAATTTGATCATTTTCCATGATTTACTCCTTCCTCCTTATCTTCAAATAAATGGTCACAACATTGACCCTGCTATCACCCACAATTGGTTTCTATGTTAATAAACGCCAAAATTCTTATATCTGATTATAATCTTTTATTATTACATTCATATTCCTATGCCTTTTGATCCTTACTCTTTATCTTTATTCTCATCGATCTTCAATGTCTCTCCATCCATCAATATTTTTCTGAGTCCTCATCCTTGTTTTGACTTTACTCTCCTCCTTTTTCAGTCTCGATTCATAGATGAGGCAGTTCAATTTTATACTTTTATATTCCTTGACCCATCATTATGTTACCAATTATGCCATTGATTACTTCCATTATCTGCTCTAATTCACACACTGTTGAACAGTGATTAACGAAGTCACAAAACCATGTTAACTGGGGACACTATAAACCTATTATCTGATCTCAACAGGGTTTTTATTTCACCAAGGTAATTCTCCTATTTCTCTCTCAATGATCTTCTTTTCTACTTACCACAGTGAATATTCCAAATTTCTTCCCTCTAGCATTCCAGGGAACCACCATTCTTTCCAATTAAGGACTTTTAACCAAAAAAAAAAAAAAAAAAAAAGAGTGTATCTGCTAAAATCTGTCTTTTCTTCCCTTTCCCTCATGCCAGGTCCCTGTGCAGTCATTCTTCACTATCTCCTTCTTCACTCAAGTATCACATGAAAAGTTGCCTGTCTTGTTGCTAGGGCCAACCTCATTACATGCACCCTTGATGTTTTCCTCTCTGATTTGCTCCAGCATGTTATCTCCATTGTCACCCCATTGTCTGCTAATCTTTAATCTCTTTCTATCTATTGGTCCCATTTCTGCTTCCAGCATGTCTCCCAAATCCTACAAGAAAACAAACAAACAAACAAAAACCAAATCCAGCCTTAGGGACTTAATAAAAACTAAAAAAAACCTCCCTCATTCTTTAAATTAGTTTCCTCATCTGTAAAATAGGGAAAATAATAATGACTACTTGTCAAGAATGTGATGAGGATAAAATGGGAGAAATAGATGTGCCATACAAACTTTAAAACTGCCCAGAAACGCCAGCTATTATTGTACATGTAAAATATGTTGCAAATTTGAGAAATGGCCCCATGACACTGTGATCTAATCAATGTGGTTATTTCCTTCTAATCATTTTCATCTGATTATCAGCTTTCCAGGATGCACAGATATGAATGTATTATAACCTGGATTATTAGATTTCCTTCTAACCATTTCCATTTAACTACCAGCTTTCCAGGATGCACAGGTATGAATGCATTATAATCTGGATTATTAGATTTCTTTCTCACCATTTCCATTTAACTATCAGCTTTCCAGGATGCACAGGTATGAATGCATTATACTCTGGATTATTAGATTTCCTTCTAATCATTTCCATTTAACTATCAGCTTTCCAGGATGCACAGGTATGAATAAATTATAATCTGAATTATTAGATTTCATTCTAATCATTTCCATTTAACTATCAGCTTTCTAAGATGCACAGGTATGAATGAAATATAACCTGGATTATTAGATTTCCTTCTAATCATTTCCATTTAACTATCAGCTTTCCAGGATGCACAGGTATGAATGAAATATAACCTGGATTATTAGATTTCCTTCTAATCATTTCCATTTAACTATCAGCTTTCCAGGATGCACAGGTATGAATGAATTATAACCTGAAAGATTAGAAGGAAATAATCATATTGATTAGATCCCAGAGCTATTGGGCTATTGACCTACTATATCCCAATTCTCAATTCATTCCTACTTGTCCATCCTGGAAAACTTCTATGTCCTTTCATCAGTTTACCCCAGACAGGTCCACCAACATACTAGATCTCAAATTATCTTGACATCACAAATGCTACATGGATATGAATCCTTATGATTACATTATAAGGAGAAAAGTCAGACATTTGGTGTTTCTGCTTTTTTCTTAGATTATTTTTTAGTCTCCTTTGAAAGGGGGATCAGAAGCTGAAGTGGAATATTGTTGGTTTCTTTAGCGGTAATTTCCTGGCAAGGTCAGGTGGTAAGTTTTCTAAAATAGCTGGAATTTGAATTTAGGAAAAGAAATGATTTGCTGTGACAGGGAGAGATGTGTTAGATAATGTGATATTAAGAGAAATAAAACACTGAAGTTTAAGTAAGAGGAAGGGCTGGCTGTCAGACAAGAGGAAACTGATGGGAAGTCTTGAAATGGAGGGTATGGATGTCATCCTTAACCCAGACAACAAGATGAGAAAAGATCCTCATGCTGCTGGGAAGAGTGGATGGGAATGTCTCGCTACTCTCAATCTATCAAAGGAACCTCCAACCATTCTCTTGGATTCCTATTTTTTTCCTTAATTTTGAGATTGCAAACATTTTTTTCATCAACCTGAGACGAACCCAGGGAAGGCAGATTTGATGAGAAAATAAGACATTTTAGTGTCAATGGGACAGTGTCTTCTGGGTGAACATCAGTTCTCTCCAGCTTCTTCCTCAAAATCTCAAAAGCCATTTATGCTAAGAACTTTCATTTTAGCTCTCTTTGCTCTCAGGACAGGTCAGGCAAAAGCCAAGGATTTGCTCTTCACTCATTACTCAGCATCAGTCTTGCCAAGTCAGACACTTCCAATCAACTTGTATGAATCACAGCCAGAAGAAAGAGATCCTGAAGTACAGCACAGAAACAACTGAGTGGAGATTTTGGCAAGATTATGGGGAAAACTGCAGACTTAACTCTTAAGTCTAGAGGGCTTTTAAATGGCTTTTGATTAATTCTCTTTCCAATCATGGACGTTGATTGGAAAGTAAATCTGTGGATTGCATTTTCTTTCTCTTTTGGAGGAGAACTCACTGGTTCTAAGACTGTGGCCAGGAAAAGAAATTTCTGATTTACTAGCTCTGTAGTTATGGGAAAACATATTACCTCTCTGGGACTCGGTTTTCCTTAATTGTAAAATTGAAGAAGAGGGATCAGATGATCTCTGAGGTCCCTTTTTGAACTAAATCTCTGATCCTACAACAAGCTCAAGAACTCCCTAAAGATAAAATTTGCCTTTAAAAAAAAAAAACAAGATGTACAAGATTTATTCTGTAAATACAACTGTCCTGAAAATCATAGCCAAGGAGGTTGATAAAAATTTTTTGGAGTCTGTGAAGAGGCTGACTTAATTAGGTTCTTAGAGTGAACTCTTCATGGAATATATAGAAATTAAACTTTGAATATTGCTTGATGCATCAGTGTTGCTCCCTAGTCATTTTAGCATATGAATACTAATGATAATAATAAACATTCATAGATACTTTAAGGTTTGCAAAGTGCCTTCCAAATATTATTTTAACTGATGCCCACAATAATCTTGGAAGGTAGATACTATCATTATCCCTATTCTACAGATAGGGAAACTGAGGCTCAAGTGACTTGCCTATGGGGTCACATAGCTAGGAAGTGTTTAAAACAAGATTTTCATGTTTTTAATCTTCCTCACTCTCTCACTCAACAACCATTAATAATGATTATAATTTATGAAGTGTTATTAAATATTCTTTTTAATTAAATTAAGTGATTACTATGTGTCAGACACTTTGCTAAACATTGAGCAAAGAAAAGCAAAAAAAGCCCCACTCAGGAAGTCACAGACTAATGAGAGAAATAGCATACAAACAACTATGTGCTCCAATTCATTATCTACTGAACCATGGAGCTGCCTTTCACAGATACAGATCAATTAGTCGGTCAACAATCATTTATTAAGAACTTGTGATATAACAGACTGGGGATATAAGCACTGGTAGGTGATACAAGGAGGCAAATAGAAAAGGGAATTCCTCTTCCAAAATAAATCTGGACCTTTTTCAGTAAATTGTGCGATTGCCTATCAGTGGTCCTCAAACTTTTGAAATAGGGGGGGCAGTTCACTGTCCCTCAGACTGTGGGAGGGCCGGACATAGTAAAAACAAAAACTCACACTCTGTCTCTGCCCATTTGCCATAACCCAGCGGGCAGCATAAATGTCCTCGGTGGGCCACATCGGGCCTGCGGGCCTTAATTTGAGAACCCCTGCTAGATTATTGAGAAGTGACTTCTGTAAGATTACACAATCACTCGGTGTTTAGTCATTTAAAAAATGGAACAACTTGAACTGAAATCTAGAAAATAGCATACTATTCCCAATGGTTCCACTAGAGGGAAGAAAAGTGCTTTTCTTTTTCTTTCTTTTTTTTTTTTTTCCCTTCCACCCTCTTGGAACAAGAAACATTTTTTTGAGAGAGCTCATGCATTTATGAAACTCAATTATGATTCAGTTAAATATGCGTCTGAAAGGCCTAGAGAGCCCAGCTGAACTCATGATGATCAATCAACCCATCAACAAGTATTTATTAAGCACCTACTATATGCCGGGAACTGTCCAAGTTCTGATGAATGATTTTTATCTTTACATAGTACATTCTCAATTTCTTTCTCAAAGTCCTATTCTGTCACTTTTAGGAAGTGTCTTTGGGTCCAGAAGCCTATGCAACTAAACTCTGCCAGATTGTCGTATTTAAGCAAGGTCTTATAGGCTTGGTATTAAGTAACTTCCTAAGAACTAGAATATCTGAAAATTGATAGGTTCAGTTGTTAGGAAGTATCCCTGTAGAGTGGGAAGGATATTGGCTTGGGAGTCAAATTCTGATCATACTTGTTATCTCTGTGGCCGTGAGCAAGAAACACTTTCCCTTTCACTTGTGAGAGGAAACAAATAATTTCCCCATTTGTGCACCAGAGAATTCTGATGCTACATGGCCATCCCTCTTATTTACTCACTTCTTTCCTTGCCTGATTTGAACCTGAGCAGTGATTGGTTTTTCTGTAAAGCTCACACAATCTTAAAAAATTAATCAGATAAATATCAGGGAATATTAGACCTTCAGCTTTCCATTTTTCAGTTTCCAGAGGGATGTCCCAGGAATAAGGATAATTCCAGGCTGAATCTGAAGAGCTTCCCCAAATCGGGTAAATTCCCTTCATTTTGCTGCTCCTGCACACATGGGAACACTCACTGCACACCAGGCAGTCTCTCCTTTGAGAAGGCTAATGGTTTCAAACATTAATTCTGACAACAGATAATAATAAAATGGTGGCTATTGAGGCCAATAGGAACTGAAAAAGATAGATGATGGCCACAAGATCACTGTACTTCCCATTTCCCATAGAAGCAGCCATGCCCAGGAGAAGATGGCTGATCCAATTACTGGTTTGTTTTTCTTTTTTGGTCTTTGTCCTACAAGTGGATCTTAACTGTCAACTGTCAAGAACTAACTAATTGTACATATTCCAGATTTATAAGAATCTGTCAACAATTCTTCCTTCCAGTGCAGAGGGGAGGATAGATTACATAGAAATTTCCTAATGAGGCATGAAAGAAATCCTCCTTCAAAACAAAATGGATCAGCCATCGCCTGTGGCTAAAATTGTATTTTGACAAATAAGGAAAAAGAATCACTTGAAACAGTGATGGAGCACTGAGATTTCAGGAAATTCATGTTGGGGTATTTAAAATCCCAAAGTGATTGAACCTTCCCAAGAAAACCTACTACTGGGAGTTATGTTTTCCTAGATTTAGTGTTTTTAATAGAAAGTTTTAGAATATTTAATAGGAAGAGAAAGATTATTTTTGTAGAAATGCCACTTTGCAGTATTCACATCTTCTCTCCATCCTGAACTATCCCTATGTTTTAGGGATCAAAGATCTATATAAATCTGGGGTATATACAATTGGTTGTTTCATTAGAAAGATAAAAGCCTCGGATGGAGCTGAGAGAGAGAGAGAGAGAGAGAGAGAGAGAGAGAGAGAGAGAGAGAGAGAGAGAGAGAGAGAGAGAGAGAGAGAGAGAGAGAGAGAGAGAGAGAGACACACACAAAGACAGGAGAGAGAGAGAGAGAGAGAGAGAGAGAGAGAGAGAGAGAGAGAGAGAGAGAGAGAGAGAGAGAGAGAGAGAGAGACAAAGACAGAGAGAGAGAGAGAGAGAGAGAGAGAGAGAGAGAAAGGAGAGAGAGAGAGAGAGAAGAGAGAGAGAGACAAAGACACAGAGAGAGAAAGAGAGAGAGACAAAGACAGAGAGACAGAGAGACAGAGAGAGAGAGAGACAGAGAGAGAGAGAAAGAGAGAGAGAGAGAAAGAGAGAGAGAGAGAGAGAGAGAGAGAGAGAGAGAGAAAGGAGAGAGAGAGAGAAAGGAGAGAGAGAGAGAAAGAGAGATAGACAAAGACACACACAGAAAGAGAGACAAAGACAGAGAGACAGAGAGAGAGAGAGAGAGAGAGAGAGAGAGAGAGAGAGAGAGAGAGAGAGAGAGAGAGAGAGAGAGATCCCATCCTTTCAGTGGCTAAGTTGCCAGTGTTACTACACTAGACATTCAAGTGATTTGTCATGTTCTTCTAAGCTACTGAAGTTACTACAAGGTAATCACTACTATTACAAGTACTACTACTACTACTACTGTAACTACAACAACTACTACTACACTACTACTGCTGCTACTGCTATTATAACAACAACTACTACTACTATTATCATTACTACTACTACTACCATCACTACTACTACTACTACTACAACTACTACTATTATCATTACTACTACTACTACAACTACTACTACTACTGCTACTACTACTACTACTACTACTGCTATTGCTACTACTGTTACTACTAATACTACCCCCACCATTACTACTACCACCAGCACCACCACCATTTTTACTACCACTCCTCCTCTTCCTTTTCCTACTCCTTTGACCACTACTGCCACCACCACTATTCCCACTTCTCCTCTTCCTCCGATTCTTCTTCCTTTTCTTTTTACTACCATCACTACCACCACCACCACTACTTCTAAATATTTTATATAATCTTCATAACTCATAAAAAGTTTTTCACATTAACTCTCAAGGTATTATGTTGTCTTGTGCTAATGACCTAAGCGAGTTGAATACATTTTCCCAAGCTTGATTTGAGAGATTCTCCTGTAGTTTCAGGCCATTAAGTAATAGCCTTCTTGTTCCCTAAAGGAGTTAACACAGTTTTCAGTTGACAGTCTCATGAGATTATAGTTGCAGAGCTAGAAGGGGCTTTGGGGGGCATCCAACTCAATCCCTTTATTTTACAGTTGGAAAAGCCAGTGAGCTTAAGTGATTTACCAGATGCTGCACAGGCAATAAACATTAAGGGTAGAATTTGAATTCAGATCAGCTGACTCTAGAGCCATTATCATTTCTGCTGTCCAGTATATACTCGTTATTATTATTATTGATGATGATGATGATGATAATGATGTGCCTATCCTGTGCCAGCCACAGTGGATAAAAGGAAAAATCAAGCAGTTCTTGCTCTCAGGAAGCTTAATATTGCACTGGGAATTACTAAGAAGAGACATGTCTGTTCCTTAGGTCTTGCATAAATCATGTTTGAAGTGCACAGACCTCGTTCTACTGGGCCACAATGACCCTGAAAAATTTCATGCTCTTCTTTCTTTCTCACATAGTAATTTAAAGACACTAATTGTTTGGATACCTACCATTCATCCAATTGAAAAGATTGGTATTGCCATTTTAATTTGGGATTTAAAAACCATTACTCTGTAAAAAGGATTTATGTGAAAATATTAGTATAACATTTTCTCCTTCCAAAGGCACACGACAATTTCCTAATAGCACTTTGCTGAAAGATAAGTCAACTGATTATCATACCTAAAGGTCAGATCTGGGAGAGAAAATGGTCTCTGTGATTAAGAAAATGGAAAGTCATCTGGCTCACACAGCTAATTTCTGTACCTACCAAGATTTCTTCGTGCCTCACAGCTCAAGAAACCCATCAGCCCAAATTTCCTGATGTCAACATCTGTGCAGCATTCAGACTGTACAAGAGAAATCTAATTGGGTGACCTTTGTGATCTGAGTCTAAAAGAAGGCTTGCCTGAAGAAACTCCAAAGTGATTTAAGGGATTAAAAATTCCCACAGATATCATATATGTTGAGTTTTCTTGTTGTCATTGTCACCAAAAGGAAATGTTCATGATAATTTGCAATGGAAAGGCAAAATATGCTGACAGTGGCCATGTGGAATAATGTCTGGAAAAATGGGCATAATTCTCTCAGCAGCCGAGATATGACCCGAGATAGTTAGAGAAGAAATCCCTTTGAAGGCTACCAGATGTTTATGATTAATAAACTGCAGAATATGAAAAGGTTTCCTATTTTTCCTTCCCTGCCCATCATGAAATCAAATTAAAAAATAAAACATAAAAGGAAATAAAAGTCCTTTCCAAAACACCAGCATTTTGCTGCTCCTCAAGACTGATTGAATAATACTCTTCTACTCAAAAGCTCGAGTAGTTTCTCGTTACCTACAAAATAAAATTTCACCTCCTGATGCTGGCATTCAAGGCCTCTACAACTTGAGCCTAAGCTACATGACTGCTCTTATCTCACATCCTTTGCTTCCTGGAGTCTCTATTCCAGCCAATCTAGTCAATCTAATCTAATCTCCATTCCTCCAGTCCTTATTTCTGACCCGTCCTCTCCCATTTCCATTCCCTTTTTCACACTTTCCTTCAGGACTACATGACCCCAATATCTCTTTAAACACTTATATTGGGCCAGCTGGGTAGAAGGGGTGGAGAGAAGAAAAGAAAACTCTTGAGAAGATTACATTTCCTGGAAATTTTCCTACTTTCCTTCCAAGGTTCAATGATTGAAATCTGCACATTCAGCCCACAATTCTTTTCCAAGCTCTGGGCCCACACAATGGATAATACTGACATCTCCAGCTGGATGTCCTGAGGGCATCTCCAATGCCTTATGTACAAAATAGAATTATGGCCCCCTTAAATTCATCCCTTCTTCTCACTTCTCTATTTCAGGGAAGGACTGCCCCCTTCCTTTAGTCACTCAAGCTCACAGATGTAATCAACCTTCACTTCTCTGCTGATTCCCCTTTTCTATCATTTGTCAGTCTTCTCCCTTCTATTCCTGCCATTTCTTTCATTTCTTTGTCCTTCTCTCCACTGACAAACTGCCATCCACATGCCTTCTCAACAAGACTATTTTTTTCACAATTGCAAAAGAGTTCATTTTTTATTTTATTTTTCTCTTTTTTAATTTTTTTTTATTTTCAAAACATATGCATAGTTTTCAACATTCACCCTTAAAAAACCTTTTATTCCAAATTTATTTTCTCCCTTCTTTCCCCCCCACCCCCTCCGCTAGATGGCAAGTAATCAATATATGTTAAATATAAATATATGCAGTTCTTCTACACATATTTCTACAATTACCATGTTGCACAAAAAGTCAAATTAAAAAGGAAAATAATGAGAAAGAAAACAAAAATGCAAGCAAACAACAAAAAAGTGAAAATGTTATGTTGTGAGCCACACTCAGTCCCCACAGGCCTCTCTTTGGGTACAGATGGCTCTCTCGATCACAAGACCATTTTATCTGGCCTGAATCAGTTTGCTGTTGAAAAGAGCCACGTCCATCAGAATTGTTGTTGCTGTGTACAATGTTCTCCTGGTTCTGCTCACTTTTCTTAGCATCAGTTCATATAAGTCTGTGAGTGCTTTTTAAGAAATGCCCATCTTTTTCCTCTCTAGCTCACTTTCCATGCAGTTGACAAAATGATCTTCCTAGATCCTGCAATCATATTATTCTCCTATTTAAAAATCTTCAAGGGCTCCTCACTATTGGTATTTAAAGCTGCTCTCAATTTGGGCCCAGCCTGGTCCCAGACTTATTTCTCATTATAAGCTCTCAGCCACTGAGTTTTAGTCAAGCTGTACTTGACGTTCTAGTTCCCTTTTCAGTGTCTTTGTTCAAGCTGTTTCCAGTGTATGACATGTTCTTCCTTCACACTTCGGCCTCTGCCTTTTCCTTCCTGTCTACATCCTTTGCTCTTTTCTCACCTCCTTTTCCCCTATTATTCTTGTATCTGTCCTTAACTTCATGAAAACCCAATCCATTTGAGAGGAAGACCTATAGGCTAACTATCTCTACCTCTGAAGTCAGGGATAATGGCAAAATCTTTTTTTAAAAAATGTCTTTTGTTGAATTGAATGGAGATGAAATGATCTTTAACATAAGAGAGCTCTTGTTTTCAAAGCATTTCCAGCCCTTGTTTGGGAAAGTCTACAATAGTCACAACATGAAAGTTTTCCTTCCCCTGAGGAGAAAATGGAGGTGCAGAGATACATTTGCTTGTCAAAACCCGCTTAACAAGTCTGCAGCATACTAATTCACAATTCTGCCAGCGAGGAAGGTGTGGACACGACCGTATTCTCTGTGATATACGGTCACATAGAGAGCGTTTCAAGAGACCTGCTACTGAGAAGAAATTAACACATGGCCCTTGGAACCTCCAAAATCTTTTATAAAAGAAAAAAAATCTTCCTCTTGGATATGTGTCTTAAAAATCGGGTCACCCACATTAGCCCTGACATGGTCGAACAAGTAATACCTTGATTTTCTTTCTTGTTAGAGGGAGATTTCTCCTAATGACAGCCTGTCAGCATGGGTAGCCCTAGTACTGACTGCCCACCTTCTCACAGCCTCCACATCCTGTGGACTAGAATATGAAAGAGAAAAAACATTTCTGCATGTCATCTTCTTCATTCAGGACCAATCGGGGCAATTTTTCCCAAGCTCCAGTCCTTTTTTGCTTCTGTAAAGTGATATCTTTTGAATTGTCCAGGTAAGGAAGCTGCCTTCAGACTATGGACCCTAATATGCTTCATCAATAAATTGAACCTTTAGAGCTAGGATAATATGAGAATCTTTGTATTCTCAGCACTTAGTATAGTGCCTGGCATACAATAAGGGCTTAATAAATGCTTTTTCTTTGTTTCATTCATTCATTCATTCATTTCTTATAACATGACTCAATGTTCTCCTGGCTTAAATGGCACAAGGGAGGGACTTGGGAAAAGGATATTAGCAAACTGAATCCTCGTCATAAGAAACAAAAGTCCCTATGGATTCCTCTCCCTGAAATCCCCTTTTAGTGAGGAGAGGATGTTAGAAATAAGTGGAGGTGAAATTGTGATCTTTCTTCCAAAGTACCAGGTGCCTGAACATGATTAATGAAGATCAAGATTGCAAAGCCCAAAGGTTTAGGAAGCTGAGGGGCTCCCACTGTGGGCTGCAAAATCTCATGACTTTAAGAGATATTTAAGTTTCAAGAGACATTTCCAAGTCATGTGTGATCCTTAGGATTAACTTTGTATGGATCGGGACATATCACGCAAGCCTGATTTTCAAAAGCTCCAGAATAGTCAATTCCCTTGGCAGGCGAAAGCACAAAGAAACCCTCTCTCTGCTGAATGAGGAGAGTGACCAAATCAGGGTCATTGAGCAGTAAACATAAGAGTGCTCCTTAAAGGGATGGTTCATCTCCCCCTTTAGAATGAAGGCTTTTTAAAGGCAGAGATTCTCTTAAATCTTTGTATTCTAGCACTTAGCATAGTGCCTGGCATATAATAAGGGCTTAATAAATATTTTTTCATTCATTCATTCATTCATTCATTCATTCATTCATTCATTTCTTGTTAGAAGACAAAACATGATAGCCTTCCGCTTCAGAGAATAAGAGTCCTGCCATATACATAATTATGTTACTTCACTAATATACTCTTGAATTATAGAGGACTTTTATAAATCTAAGCTTCCTGATTCTCAGAATCCCAAAGCTGGGAGGGTCCTAAAGGACATCTCACCCCTCGTGTAACAGCCATTCCAAGTGGTTCCTAAAGGACATCTCACCCCTCGTGTAACAACCATTCCAAGTGGTTCCTAAAGAACATCTCATCCCTCGTGTAACAACCATTCCAAGTGGTTCCTAAAGAACATCTCATCCCTCGTGTAACAACCATTCCAAGTGGTTCCTAAAGAACATCTCATCCCTCGTGTAACAACCATTCCAAGTGGTTCCTAAAGAACATCTCATCCCTCGTGTAACAACCATTCCAAGTGGTTCCTAAAGAACATCTCATCCCTCGTGTAACAACCATTCCAAGTGGTTCCTAAAGAACATCTCATCCCTCGTGTAACAACCATTCCAAGTGGTTCCTAAAGGACATCTCACCCCTCGTGTAACAGCCATTCCAAGTGGTTCCTAAAGGACATCTCACCCCTTGTGTAACAACCATTCCAAGTGGTTCCTAAAGAACATCTCATCCCTCGTGTAACAACCATTCCAAGTGGTTCCTAAAGAACATCTCATCCCTCGTGTAACAACCATTCCAAGTGGTTCCTAAAGAACATCTCATCCCTCGTGTAACAACCATTCCAAGTGGTTCCTAAAGAACATCTCATCCCTCGTGTAACAACCATTCCAAGTGGTTCCTAAAGAACATCTCATCCCTCGTGTAACAACCATTCCAAGTGGTTCCTAAAGAACATCTCATCCCTCGTGTAACAACCATTCCAAGTGGTTCCTAAAGAACATCTCATCCCTCGTGTAACAACCATTCCAAGTGGTTCCTAAAGAACATCTCACCCCTTGTGTAACAGCCATTCCAATGGTTCCTAAAGGACATCTCACCCTTCGTGTAACAGCCATTCCAAATGGTTTACACTTCAAAATCTTTAGTAAACTTTCCATTCTTTACCTCTACTCGACCCTTTCAATAGTTAGGAAGTGATTCCTTCAGGTGAAGTCTTCAAACCAGAAACAATTAATAACAGCTCACGTTTGTTCATATAGATTATCTGATTTCAGCCTCATCCCTATCCTATGAGGTAGGTACTTTAGGTGTTATCTCCTTTGTACAGATAGAAAAACTAATCTTTGATGGGGTCACCCATCTGGCAGGGTTATTGATATGGTTTGGAGTCACTTCTTCTTGACTCTGATTCTCATGATCCAAACATGATACTGGGACACTTCTGAAGCCCGTCCTCCAATCCTCCACATTCTGCTAAGCTTAACAGGACTAACTGTCCATCACATACATTTCCTGACTCAGTCTTTTCCAGCTAAAGACATCTGGGGTTGGCGGAGTTATAGAAAAATGGGTGGCAGAGTCTGAAGCTGTGATTCCACTGACGCAGGCAAAGCTTTCCCTCAGACAGATTAAAAGGTCTCGATCACCAGAAATCTTCACAGTTGGGAAGAGGCACAGAGACAGGAAGTGATGTACCTAAAGCCACCCAGCTCAGAAGGGTCTGAGGCCAGCTTCCTATTCTGGAGGATTGGAGAAGACTTATTTGGGCAAACCATTTCCTAAGAGCCCATTCATCTCTCTGCCTGATTTTTGGCGAGTCTGGGGATTAAAAATTGCTTGCTCATTTGAAGGGGTTTTTAGAAATTCAGGTCTAGACCAAAAACATGTGTACATTTGTACACACAGCACGTCAGTTGCTATGTAGAATGATGAACACCGATACGTCTTCCCTCGGGCCCATGGCTGCCTTTGTCAATGTCTTCATTTTTCCTACTTTACTTTTTAAAATCAGAAGCCCAGGTTGGCTAATTAAAAGCAATAAAGGGAAGCTTTAACATGTCTCCAAGGTAAAGTCCCTGTCAAGTATAATTTTCCATAAAAGAAATTTATCTTATGAGACATGTTCTTTTAGTTGAGATTGGTGAGCTCAGAAAGTAAATTAAACTGAGATCCTAAGCCCAGAGCTCCAAAGCTGGAAGGGACCTCAGAGACCTCATATTGCAGATGTGGAAACTGACGCTGAGAAAGTGGAGTGACTTCTGGAAGATCATATATGCCGTAAACAACAGAAGTGGGATTTGAATTCAGGTCTTTGACTTCAGAGAAATAACATTTTATGGTAGAAGAAATGTATTTTTTATTGAGCACTTGTGTGATTGTGGACAACTCCTCTAAGTTCTTGGACCCTTACTTTCACAATCTTTAAATGCGACAATACTATCTATGGTATCGGCTTCCCAGTCTTGCTATGAAGCGCTAAAGAGATGATCTATTAATCTGTTTAGCTGTCTGTATATTTCTATCTTTTTTCTGTCCATCTGTCTTTCTTTAGCTCTCTTCAACATTTAAAGTATTATTTATATATGTGGTATGTGCTATTATGTAATTTTTCATTCATTTGAAAGATTATATGGTCTTATCACCATTTAAGAGCATCTGATCCGCTGACATTACTATAGGGTTTTAAAACTAAGCATATAAGGTGATCATCTCATAGCTCTTGAGGTAATCTGGGCCAAAGTCTTCACTTTAAATATAAAGAAATTTAGTCTTCAAGAGGTTATGACTCTACTTTGTTCTAGATAAAAGATCTAGTTGTATTGGGTAGAAATTTTCTTTTTCTTTTTCTTTTTTTCCTTGAGGCTGGGGTTAAGTGACTTGCCCAGGGTCACACAGCCAGGAAGTGTTAAGTGTCTGAGACTAGATTCGAACTCGGGGTCCCCTCTTGAATTCAGGAGCTGGTGCCTCTATCTGTCTCTGTCTCTGTCTCTCTGTCTTTGTCTTTCTCTATCTCTGTCTCTCTGTCTCTCTCTCTCTTTCTCTCTCTCTCTCTCTCTCTCTCTCTCTCTCTCTTCTCTTCTCTTCTCTTTCTCTCTCTCTCTCCTCTCCAAATCTTTCAAGATTTCCTGCTCTCAAGGAGTTTCTAATCCAATGTGGGGGTGAAAGTCTGAGGGTGGTGGGTGACACAGAGCTTTAGGGAATTTTCCTTGTTAAGATGACCCTGGGGTTTAGTTATAATCCCGAAGAAGTTAGGGAGAATGTCGCTCTGCCTGGATCTTGGGAAAACCCAAAGAAGTTTAAAAACAGCAGGGAAGGGAATGTGTGCTTAAGACTTAGAAGGGCAGATATGACTGACAACCAGGACGACAGCCAGTACATTGTTAACTTGCTTGGCTGACTAACAAGCTGTAGCTCAGCATGCTGCTCCCCTTGGGGAGTAGTTCACCTCATTTCAGCTTGCTTCAGCTCTGGGATTCTCCTCTGCACTGAGATTAGCGTGCTAATATTACCTAGCTCAGTATGACCAGCTTTTAAACAAAAGCTGAGATGAGCCAATTTTTGCAGATAATCTCTTAAACTGCAAACCCTTTCTGGGCAGGAGCACATCTTCCTATCATATAAGGTAGAGGCTCAGTGTTTTCCTGGAGCTGAATTGCACTCAGCTATAGCCAGAGGGAAGATCAAGAGGAGGGATGGTTCCCCCTAACAATCAGGCAAAGGCATCCAAACAAAGCAATTTTTCTAGACGAGGTTGATTTATGGGGGCCAATTTTATAGACTTTTAGATCTGTACGTGGGGGATGGTTGGGTTATATCCAAACTGTCCCAAACTGATGTGTTCAATCTGTTCTATACATATGATTCCTTCATGTATCTGTACATAGGTTTGTGTGCATATATTTCATTTATATGCAATTTCACAAAAGATTTCATGTATATATATATATATATATATATATATATATTCATTTGAAAGGATCATATATACACATACATATGTACATGCTGACCCAGAGGGCATGTTGTATGTGAGCCAGAGAACGGATGCATTAAGTAATACCAATGAATAGGTTAAGACAAGTCATTTCTTACCATCATTTCAAATGATTTCTTCTAATTAAATAATTCTGTTTTTTTGTTAATTTGGGATGAAGCAGCTAGGTGGCACAATGCAGAGACTTCCCAGTGTGGAGTCCAAAAGAAACATTTTCCAGAGTTCAAATCTGGCTTCAGATACTTCCTAGCTGTGTGACTCTAGATAAGCTGCAAATCCCTGTTCCTTCAGTCTCCTAACCTCCCCAGTGAGCTGGAGGAAGAAAAGGCAACCACACCAGTCTCTTTGTCAGGAAAACTCCAAATGGGATCAGAGGGAAGAGGATATGATTGAAAACAATTAAACAACAAATACAAAGGAAAAGTAAAACATAGTCAATGTTGATTAAAATTTGATCTCATGAGATGGGACTTTAAATTCATCTCTACAAGAGCTCAATGAAATCCATGTCCCTCTATATCTAACTTTAACCAGAGATATAACTTAACCACAACAAACACTAACTCACATTTCAATAATGCTTTAAGCTTTGTAAAGCATTTTTCTTTAAAATAAGGCTGAGAGGCAGATTCTGGAGACATAATTATTCTCATCTTATATATGAGAAAACTGAAATTCAAATGCCACAAAATGACTTGACAAAAATCATATAGATAGCAAGCAAGTCCTAAAAGTGGTGGGTGAGTGCAAGTACAAACGTACGACTGGCAATTTAAAAAAAGAGCGACTTATTTATGAAAGAATAGCGGGTCTTTTTAAAAGTTAAGAAAAAATCACCTAATTGTTTAATTTTGAAAATCTTGATTTGTCCATATTGAGTTTGCCTAAGTCAGAGTATTATGCCTTTATTTTAAATTAATTCCCAAATTGTTTCTTTTTCAACAAGTTACCATCTCTGTTTCTTATCCTTCACACATGCTTTCATGGACATGGGTGCACAAACACACACACATGGGTGCACACGCACACACACACACACAAACACACACACACACATACACACTGATTACTTTCATCACTGAACAGGCACAAAACTGTTGTCAACCTGAGCTCATTAATGTGATGCTAGACTGTAATTTACATTTGGAATTTAATTTGGCTTCCTGTTTTTACCTTATATCAAGTATTAATTTATTATATGATTCTTAGAAGGTTCGGTAATTTTGGCAGTGTGCAGAACTCCCAGGATGGGGACTCCTACCAAACTCAAGCATGACCATTCTGTGATAGTGGATAAGTCCTAGGGAGGATCAGAGAGATTAAGTGATTTGTCCTGTATCACTCAGCAAGCATCTGACAGAAATGATTGTTGATAACCAATGACTTGGGGAGATTGAGATTTCCCCCTTTTTCTTAGATCCTCATTTCAAAACCTCAGTCTTTGAAGGTTCTGCTAACCCTTTCTTCTATCCAGACACCTTTCCCCAGAGGAGAAAGCTATTGTGTTCTACTCCAGTTGGATGGGGATAAAGTTTTAGAATAAATGGCCCAATAGATGGGATAATTTAAGAAGTACATGACATAGTCAAAGCTCAAGTTCAGCCCCTCACTATAATATTCATTCTCTCATTAATGGTTAACTAGTAAGAGTTGATTGCCAACATGGGAAACACCTTCTTTTTACAGGGTAGAAAAACTGTGAGAATGGAATCACAGAGGTCTTTGGTCTAAGAGAGAGAGATGACCAAATGACCATCCTTTTATTGATAACATCCTAGATTAATAAATAAAATTAAACTACCAAGAAATTCACTATATATCCGAGGAGATCTCCTCAACTACAACTATATATCTCTCCCTATTACATCACAGTCATGGCAAATGTCAGGAGACATTAGAGGCACACTTTGGTCTTATTGTCTACATTATTTGCAGTTTCAAAAATTGTCTGATTAAAAAAAAATCAACTCACTTAAACAAGAAGATATGAAGATTTTTTCAAAGTTTGAAAAAGGAGAAAAATAGTAAATCGGAGTTGAAAAAATATGCTAATTGAAAACATCTACATATTTATTTCAAAAAATTAAAAATAAGAGAAAAAAGAATAAGAAAAGATAGCATATTTATGATATTTTAAGGTTTCCAAAGGACTTTAAGATATTATTTCATTTTATCCTCAAAAGAACCCTGGGAAGGAGGTGCTATTATTGTTCCCATTATAGAGGTGAGGAAACTGATACAGGCTAAATGGCTTGTCTTGGTTCACTTTGCTAGTAAATGTATAAGGCTGAATTCAAATTCAGGACTTCCTGATTCAGAGTTCTGGATTCATTACAATATCTAGCTGCCTCTTTTAGATTCTCTGCTGGGAACCCAGCACAGCAAAGTTAGTACATATAGAAATACATAGAAGCATGACTAGAATGGAGATAGTCACAAGGCTTTAAGTCAGTGTTTTCTGCCAGAAACTAATTAAAGTAAAATCTACTGGGAATTCTAAATTTCATACAGGACAGCAAGAAAAGATAATATCAGTAAGAAAAAAAATTAAATTAAATTAATTTGAAAATAAAATGTAAAATGGCCTAATGTCACCCTCAAATTAAAATGGATAAAGTTGGGAAAAGAAAACTCTCATTATGTGAGATTTGTCATCGGTGCCCTTCACACAGGCTCAGGCACTCTCACATTAGATTCTAATGTAAGGAAGTAATTTAAAAAACATGCTGATAATATGATTTTGAAATCTCCCTTCTGGACTCTTTTTTTTGTGAACGGAATAATTATTTTCTAGTAATCTCTTCCAATGCTCTTAAGCCCCAAGTGAACCCATGACGATAACAACACATCTCTAGAATTTGGCTTGAAAATCATCCAATATATTTTACTGAACAGATTCTGGCTCCGTTATAGTAGTGAAAATGGTCTGATTTCTATTCCTCTGTGCTCTTTCTCGTTCAAATATAAAACCATGTGGGTTTGTTTTTGGTTTTTGTCAGAATCTCCTCCAAGAAGCATGTTCATAAACATAAATTTAGTCTTTTGGGGGTCTGTGCAATAAGATATAGCCTTTTAAAAATTGATTAACTCCTGGCTAATCAACACTGATTTTAGTTCTGTTTTTCTTCTGGAATGTATTTCCACGTGTCAGAGACTCTTGGGGGTAATTGCAACTCTTCCATTCCCTGAGCAAAAAGAAGTCTGGCTTTGAACTAAAGTTTATCTGAAGGCTACTGAAAAAACTCTAGTCAGTTTTGAAAAATCAGTCAATCCTCTCCAAACAGCTGGTTTGCACGACATTTAATGCCTGAGTTGAATGAAGGAATACAAGTTTTGACTGGGATGACTGGTTTGTGGGACTGTGTCATGTCTTTTTAAAATCATACAACCAAAAGTCTTGTGCGGGTCTTTCAGAGAATTTAAATTTAATCATTAAAAGAAAATTATTATTATAATAAATAATGTTATTATTGATTATACTTATTACATTATTATTAAAATTTATTATATTATTATAAAATAAAATTATTATTATATTATTATAAAATAAAATTATTTTCTAAAAAGTTAAATTACTTCAAGTCAGATCTAGTTTTTGTTAAATTTGGAAAATGCAGTAAGTTTTTATCATAAACTAATAATCTGTAAGAGTTTAGGCAAAGTGGATGAAATCTCTTTCAACTGTGTATGTATGTCTCTATGTTTATATCTATTAATCACTAATCTATCTCTCAGTGTCTCTATTATCTATGTATTTATCAACTTACCTGTATTTCCTCTGTATTTCTCTATCTATTCCATTTATTTCTGTCATTTTCTGCCTCTATGTCTCTCTCTATTTACTAAATAATCACCCAGGCATTCACCCATCTCATGTCATTCATTTTGAGAGGTACTAAATTTTACTTGTGATTTTACATTTAAAATAAGGATTTTGAGAATATTCATGCATAAAAAAACTTTTCTCTAGGAATTACAAATTTTTATAGGATAATTTAATATCCCTCACATAATAATTTCTGAAAATACTGTTCATGGGCTAAAGTTTTTAATTTGATATGTTTTCTATTATTTATAGTGGATTTTAGAGCAGTAAATTTTCCTTCTTGATAAATATACGTATATGTATGTATAAATATATACATATGTGTATCTATATATTTTATATGCACATATGTGTATATCTACAAACACATACATATTAATAGCTCTATTACTTACTAATATATCAATCATGCTGCCTAATATTTATTTCAGCCTGTATCTGGCTTTTTTCTTCTTCTTCTTGGCTCATGGTGTAGCTCAGCAGGGTTATCCCCATAATTTATTCCTCTCTGTCAGAAATTCTGTTTTTCATAATTTTGACAAATTATGTCCCTAACATCTTGTGATTGCCCGCCAATGTTAGATGAGATCAAGATTAACATGAAAGAGATTTGTTGTGACTTACTTTGCCTTTGCTTCTGCGTCTTCATAGGCCTTATTAGAAACGTCATCCAAGCCTCCGATCAAATGCTTGAAGGAGCTGCAGAAACAAAAGGACAAGGATCAGAAACGGTCACTAGGAGAAGAAGTGGATTCATTTAGGACTTGAGATAGAAGAGCAGAGGTCTCCTTGGGAGGGGGAAATCCCAGGTGAAGCAACTTCCGCCACAGAAGCAGGTGATGGACTCTTCCAATTTTGAGAGATGCTTAGTAGCACCAAGGGGTCGGAAGGGATTACCTAGGCTGCCCTGCAGCCAGAAGTGTGGGAGGCAGGATTTCCTGGCTTTGAGAACAGCTCTCTATCCACTAGGCAACACTGTTTCTCATATATTATATAATAATAATAATAATAAATATATATGTAATATATATAGTGATTACAACATGCCAGGCAATGTGATAAACATTGATTATCTCATTTGATCCTCACAACAAACCTGGGATATAGCTGCTGTTATTATATCCATTTTCAAGGTGAGAAAACTGAGGCAAACAAAAGTTAAGTGATTTGACTAGGATCTCACAGTTTGCAAGAGTTTGAGATTACATTTATAACTCAGGTTTTCCAGAGTTCTTATGAAATATTCTATCTTCTGAGCTATGAGTTGCTCATATTATATTTCATATATAAATAAGATGAATTATATATGTATATACATTTATATTATGTGTATGTATATGGACTAGTTATCTATATCCATATATATCCATATATATATATATATAAAATCTATGAATATAATATAGTTAAGCATAAATATATGTGACTTTATCAATAGCATATTTCAGATATACATTCCACATTTGAATTCTGGAAGATGTTCCTTTCCAATTGTATTATATACAGTAATGTCTGTGTATATATATATATATACATACAGATATCTATCTATCTATATATAAATATATAAATACAGATGTGCATTCAGATGTACAATATATAAACATGGAAATAATAATAGTACATTACATATATAGAGAGAATGTATATATATATATACATATATATATATGTATATATAGTCTGTGTGTGTGTATTCATGTGTGTAGATAATAATAATACATTTCAGATATAGTTGCAATTTTTTAAGGTTTGTAAAATACTCCTTCCCACAAAGATACCATGAGGTAATTTCTTAGCAGCAAAATGTACTTTGGCATCCTCATTAGAAATATTAGACTAACAAAGCTTATCTGTAGATAAGGCATAGGAAAGGAATTATTAGAAAGTAATTTATGCAAATGAGATCTGGGGAAATCAAATGCTGTTTCTAAATAAAACTTGTTTTGAAATGATTCCAATTGGCCTAATCATAGCTGAGTTTGCAACCTAGTAAAACAGTTTTTAAGAATCTCTGGGTGGTTGGTCAACACTTCTTAGAGTAAAAGCAGTTCCCAGGGAGCTTTTACCAAAGCTAGGGTCAAATGCTGTGCAACTTAAGATAGTCTGAGCACTGAAAGGGGGTGTGTCTGACAAGTCACACAGTTTGGAGGTATCCTGGCAGGCTTGAAATCTATTGTGTTTGTCTTCAAGGTCAACTTTCTATAAATGATGTCATGCTATTTTTTCTATAATATGTATGTGTATATATATGTATATATTATCTGTATATACATATATGATTAATCTTATTCATATATGAAATATAATAGGAGCACCTGGTGGCCCAGAAGATAGAATACTTGATAAGAACTCTGGAAATATATATATATATATATATATATATATATGTGTGTGTATATATATATATATATATATATATATATATGTGTGTGTGTATATATGTACATACAACCCCCCGAAATCTTAGTGCAGTTTTAATCTTTAATAATTTCAAATTCATAGAAGCTACAAACTTAAGAAAGAAATTTGAAAGACTAATTTTTAAAATCCTAAACTATCTATATATTTCTTATAAAAGTTCAACATAATCCCCATCTTCTGTTACATATCGTACAGGCTGATATTTGAACTGTCCAAATTTTCATCTGCTGAAGTTCAGTGACTGAAAGGATTGCATTTGTAGGTCCAGCCTTAGGCGAACCCAGAGAAGGAAGTATTGACGAGATGCCATGGTTTTGATGAGACTCCACAAGAAGAAACCCAGGGGAGATAACTCAAAAGACTGAGTGCCACAGAAGAGAGCTTCCTCTTCACAGATCTGGCAAAATTCATCCAGAAACTGTTGCACATGGGATGCTTAATTCCAAATTTATTATTCAAAACTCACAAAAATAAATGAAAAGGAAATTTAAATGAATAAGGTTTCAAAGGCTTTTTTGGTAAGATTGTGCATTTATAATTCTGAAGTTATCAAAGTTTAAAACTGAACTGAGTTTTTTGAGACACCATACACATACATATGTAAATATCAGTACATTTAAGATATAAGTTGGTTATATATGCATATATTATAGTAATATATTTCATAAATAGATGTAAATATGTAGGTTTGTATCTTTTTACTAATTATATATTTCAGACATTAGTTACTTATAGATATAATTATATATATAGTGTATTTTATGTATAGATTATTAGTCCATTTAACATTTACAGAGCACTCTATTTATTTTCATTTAATCCACATCATGAACCTGTGAGAGAATACTACATCCACACTAGGAACCTGAATTTTAATGATGTGACAAACTCCTAGGTGAGAATGCCTTTCCATTAGCAGTCTACAAGTTAGTGTCTAAATTTCTTTAGGCATGAAGAGGTTACTCAGGAACCCACAACCAGAAGGGTCAACAATAAGTTTTGAGCATGATTCTTCCTGGCATCAAACCCAGCAGTCTATGCCCCTATAGTCTACTGCCTGTGTGCACATTACTCTATCATAGCCTTCATTTTACAGACGAGAAAACTAGAGATATGAACTGAATTGTCTTAGATCCCTCTTCTAAATCCCATGAAGGAGATCAGATCAAGAGGGTATTTCATCTTTTTTTGTATTCCCAGCATGCACACAGCAAGTGCTTAATAAATGCTTGTTGCTGTCAGTGTTGATAACCATATACAAAATCGATACAAGATTATTTGGGCAGAAAGGGCACCAGGACCCCACCAAAAAGCCCTCTCATTCATTCCACAACACTGATTTTGCACCCATGTGCAAGCACTGTCTTTCCCCCTTGCAGATTTGAAGTTAACTATTACCTTGAGACACAGTCCCTAGTCTCAAGGAGCGTATATTCTGCTGAGAAGGATGTGATGTTCACATAGGTCAATGCAATAATAAAAGGCAAAGAGGGAGGGGGCCAATGTAGAAATACAAGGAGTATTTGAGGAGGGGGAGAGCACTTTTAGGTGGAGTAGCCAGGAAGATGGAAGGTGGGCTTCCGCAGCTTGCGGCAAATGGCTTTCCCAAACTCCTTTGTTCTTTCTGGAGAGTTAGCAAATCCAATTCTCCCAGACAGCTGAATGAGACATGCTCTGTCAGTGGGGTCTTCGCCCTTTGGGAGGCTGATTTCATTCCCCTGTGTCCTAATGACAGTTATTAGTGCAGTGAAGCGGGGATTGGCTAAATTAGCCTCCTAGGGGCTCACAGACACACTGTGGGACGCTTGCGGCTGCCACCGCCAGATTTTCAGTTTGCTATGAAAGCATCTTGCTGAGAAACTGACCATAAGTTTCTAATGGAAATGGGGAGGTGAGGCTCCAGGGAAATGAGAATTCTCTTATTTTAAATTATAAAGATTTCAGTTTCATAAATATGTAAACCGCATCAGCAATTCTGTCCCGTGAATGAAAGGGGGAAGTTATGAGAGCTGAGATGTGAGTGATTGAAGTTTATGAAGCCATCTATTTTTCTTGTACAAGACCACCGTGTGCCGTAGGCATTATCAACCTCATTTTATAGATGAGGAAATAGAGTTCCAGAGAGGTTATGTGGTTTGTGCCGTTACACTGATATTAAATACTAATAATAGAATTTGAATTTTGTGCTTTGGGATTCCATTCCTCTATTCATGAGGTCAGGCTGCTATGTCTGTAAATGCCGTTCACGATATTACTAACATTTCATTTTTGGTGGTGGTACGGACCATCAGTCAGTGAGCATTTATTAAGTGCTTATGACTTGCTAGGTACTGTTGCAAGCACTGGGCTCACAAAGAAAGGTTCCAACAAGCTGTGTCCTCAAGGAGTTTTCATTCCTTTGGCAAAGACAATGTATAAAATAATCAGGTAAATTCTGAATATAAAAAAAAAAAATGGAAGGCAGGTCATCTGAGAGGGGAAGGTGCCATTACCAAGGGAACCAGGAAAGATTTAGTATAAAAAAGGGAGATTTGAACTGAATATGAATGAAAATCAAGATCCCAAAAGAAACCACAAGGAAGGCATTCAAGGTAAGAGGGGCAAAAGCATGGAGATGGGAAAGGAAGGTCCTTCTCTTTGATCCCATAGTTCTCCCAGTGCCTTATTTAAATATAGAAGAATTTTTGGGAATCAGATGTCAAAGGGGACTGTCTTTGGAAAGAACTATAGAGATCTTGTAGTCCTCAAATGCTACATTTTACATCTGAGGAAACTGAGGTCCAGTGAACTGAAATGATACATTCTTAGTCTCTCAGCTAGTTAACAGCAGAGTCTGAAACTGAATTTTGCTACTCACATTATGGAAAGGATACTACCCAATGGCATCTGGCTCTTTCTTAAATAAGCTGATTTCTCTCTCCAGGAGAATGATAATTTCTATGTGACTACACAAGCATTTTCTTCAAACTGTCCTGTGATTTGATGTCTTGCAAATGTTTAAAAGCCATAGGAAATAAGGGGAGGTTAAGCTCAGAAAAGGTCATTGTTCCTCTGGTGGAGACTGGAGCGGAGGTGGCCTTTAGAAGATTTAGGGAGTGTGCAAAAGACCATAGAAGAAATTTCCCACTGGCCTCTTATTGGCAGGCAAGGCTTTCTGATTTCCAGGGTCTGGCTGAGGCCCTAGGCTTTGCTAGAACTCCACAGATGCCTTCTGGGAGATCCCTGTTGGAAAAGAATAAAAGCACGTACATGGCCATGAAAAGGCAGTCTCCACATAGATATAAAAGAAAGGACTTCATCCATGGGGGAACATTTTAAAGACGTTGATATTAGATTGGAAATTTTTGATAAGCCTTCCAAGGATGACAATTCTGGCTGAATCCTGGCTGTTGGCAGTATTGTACCTGTGAAAAACCTTTGAAAAACCAGACTGAAACAACAGGAACCAATAAGACTTTAAGAAATAAAGCCTCTTTCAAAGATCAAGGAAATTCAAGGATTTCAAAGAATCCTTTTCAAGGGTTCAAGCTAATTTTCAAGAATTAGCCAGATCCTACTTAAAATGAGATCTTATTAGGCCTTCAAAATGTTTGTATTTCTTCATGGTCCATTTTGTTTGTAGTCCCTTGTGTCCATGCTTTTAATTTCCATAGCTCTTGAGGCCTGGGATGATTTCTTTTGTCATATAAGAATCCCCCCACTATTATATGTCCAAGTGGCCATCCAGCTTTTGCTTGAAGACTACTAAAGGGAAGTCTCTTATCTCCACTGAGCCGTCCAGCTCGTGAAGAGCTCAGATGACTGGAAAACTTGGATCAAAACTAAATTTCCACCTCTGCAACTTTTACCTGTTACTTTTCATTCCACCCTCTGGGTCTAAGCAAAGTGAGTGTAATTCCTTAACATGAGATCAGCCTTTCAAGTACCTGAATCCCTCCAGCATATTCCCCATGAGCCTTCCCTTCTTTGAGCTTTCATCAACAAATCCTCACGTTGCTATCCTAGTGGTCTGCTCCTGAATATTCCCCAGACCAAAAATTTAGAAAGCTAATATGAGGAAAGGAGCAAAGTCCCACTCATTTTCCTTCTTCTAGAAACTGGAGGAGGAGGGGAAGGAAGGAGAAACTAACTTTGAGTCAGGCGTGTGCGTGCATATGTGTGTGTGTGTGTGTGTGTGTGTGTGTGTGTGTGTGTGTGTAGCCTTATATCTGAGTGTACAAGGATATGAAGTAATTTAAAATAACTTCTTGTGAAAAGACTGCTGCCCATATTGATACAAGCCATTTAACTAATCTGTTTCCAAGTCTTTCTGCATTATTTAACAATCCGTGTAATTCTATTCAGCAAGGGTTTATTAAGTGCCTATTGTGAGTTTGACATTGTACTGGATGATAGGAATTCAAAGACAAAAATCAAAATTATTCTTTGAATTCTAATGGTTTGGTAGGGGAGGGGGAGTGGAAAGGGGAGAGCCACACAACAGGTATGCTGTTAAGTAAATAGAAAATACCTGCCCAGATAATAGGCTGGATTTCGTACATTGACTCTAGGGTCAGGTCAAGACCAGTCTTTGATCCTTCTTAGATGCTCTGTAGTTATATGACCCTGGGCATTTCACATAACCTCCCTCACCCTCAGTTTCCTTATCTGAAAAGGAGGATAATAATAGCATGTACCTTAAAGGGTTGTTGTGATGATCAAATGAAAAAATGCATATTAATATATATACACATACATATAAAATGAAAATATAATATGTTTACACATTACATATTTGTGTATATATATATATATGTGGGTATGTATATATTATATATGTCTGTACATAGTATATATATGTATACATTATAAAGATAACATATATATAGTATATAATATATATACTATAAAGATAGTATATATATATATATATATATATATATATATATACACTCACTCACATATATATATCCACACATATTATATCTAGATATCTAGATATAATATGTGTGGATATGTATATACATGTATGTTACATCTATCTATGAAACTTTAAGGTGCCATATGAATATTAGTGATTTTTATTACAAGAATAGTACAAGATAATTTTGGGAGAGGAAAAGCTAAGCCATACATGAAAATAACATATGAAAAGTATGTATTTATCCATTTTAGTTGAGGTCTGTGAGAAAAATAATAGGAAATCTCTTTCAAAAAATAAGGAGTATTCAGATCATTAAGGATTTTGAAGTTTGCATTTTTATCCTAAAGGGAAAGGAAACATGGATGCTTCTTGAGCAGAGGAGTGACTTGGCACACTACTTCTTAGCGATATGGAACATGAATTAGAAACAGGAGAAATGGGAAGCAGGGCATTACTGGAGAAGTAGCACTAGATGAAAGGTGGTAGAAGATTTGAGATATTAAAGGACTGAGATCTAAATTGAACCCAAGAGCCACTTGGATAAATGTCTGGGAACGGACCAGAAGAAGCTTTCTGTGGCAAGCAAGGGCTGCTGGTTACAGGGGAGGTCTTGGGTAGAAGGTATTGAAATATTATGTAAAATGGGTTTAGCTTAAACAATCTTATTTAGCTTATACTTATATTTCTAAAGGGAACAATATGATGGACCTAAAGAGTTTGCTTACATCATTTCTTAGTTGGCGATTGTAATTGTAAGGAGAAAAAGAACAATTTTAATTAAGAAAAAGTATTTAGATATGGAAAGGTTTGGGAACCCCAAAGCAGCTTGTACATACTAGTTATTAATTATTATTCTTTTTTTTAGTTTTTTTTTTTTCCCCGAGGCTGGGGTTAAGTGACTTGCCCAGGGTCACACAGCTAGGAAGTGTTAAGTGTCTGAGGCCAGATTTGAACTCGGGTCCTCCTGAATTCAGGGCTGGTACTCCATCCACTGTGCCACCTAGCTGCCCCCTATTAATTGTTATTCTAATCTAGACTAATTACATGTTAATTTGAATGCATGAATGAATACTACTACAACAGCTACTACTACTACTACTACTACAACCACGATGACGACTATGACTATTACTACTACTATGACTACTGCTGCTTCTGCTGCTACTCCTACAATTACTAATGTTGCAGCAGCTATTTCTCCTCCTATTGTTGCTCCTGCTACTCCTACCACTGCTGCTACTATTACTACTACTATTACCATTACTGCAATTGCTGCTACTTCTCCCATGGCTGCTGCTACTATTTCCATTACTACTGCAACTACTGCTGCTGCTACTATTACTATTATTATTGCTGCTTCTGCTACTACTATGATTACCTCGACTACTATTATCATCACCACCACCAGCTAACATTTCTATAGCATGTGATGGTTTACAAAGTATTTTACAAATATGATCTCACTTGAAACTCACAACAATCCTACAGACAAAATAAATAAGGGAAAGGATAGATTTGGTAACAATCAAGGGTCTTTCCAGATGTATAATCCCTCAATTAAATAATAATAATAATAATAAAGATTGCTGAATGAATAATAAAGAGCTTAGAATGGGCTTAGGAGGTAGTGAGTTCAAATCCAAGCTCTATCACTTCCTATTTGCATGGCCTTGGGTGAATTATTAGATTTTAATTTCCTCCTCTGTAAAATGAGGGGCCTGTTGGACCCCTAAATATGAAGTCCTGAAGTCCCTTTTTACTATGTGACACAGGGAACTACTTGGTGCTTTTTTTTTTTTTTTGTCTTTCTCTTGCAAATCCTCTTCCCCTTCCTTTTTTTTTTTTTTTTTTTTTTCAACAACCATTACTTAGGGAACAGTTTTAAAAAGAGGAACAAGGAATCTTTTTGATAGAATAAGAACACAACGTGTTCTTTCCTTCTGTGTTTCTGAATCCTTGACTCCTTAAAGCTAGTCTTTTACCACTCTAAGAACTTAGGAATGGGAGAATTTCACTAAGATTTGAGGGGCAGTCAAGTTTGCCCATTCCAGCTCTGGTAAATTAATAATTTAGAACATTTGATAAATATAATTGAATATCTTCCTAGAATTGATCATTTTTGGAGGAAGGCTGAACTAATATGTTGTCTCCTATTTTCTTCTTGCAGACATTCCAAGGAAAGCCTGCCATCCGTTCGACCTTCTTAAAAAGACATTTCCTTCCAAAGTATTAATCTAAGCAGCAGGATGACTTTTAAAATATTTATTTACATGCTGTGACATTTCTTCATTAATGAAGGGTAAGCCTTCTAAAAAGTCTGAGAGAGCATATTGAACATGCCTTGCAAATTTCAACAATAATTATAATTGAACACACGGGTCTAATCCACTATGTTGTGATTTATCGATCATAGAGAAATGAAGGATTAAAGCAGAAAAATAATTTCTATTGTTATAATAGTCTTTAAATTTATAGCAGGACTGCTACTTGGTGCTACTAATTATCAAATATAGTTTATTGCTGTTATTAGAAATAATTGAAGTAAAATTATGATTATTCAAGTTTTATATAACACTAAGATTTGCACAATCCTATTATATATTATATAAATTGTATATATATTATGTAAAATGAGATATATTATCTCATTTTGGCCTAATGCCCCCCAAATTATATAATACAAGTTGTTTTGTTTTGTTTTGTTTTTCCCTGAGGCTGGAGTTAAGTGACTTGCCCAGGGCCACACAGCTAGGAAGTATTAAGTGTCTGAGACCAAATTTGAACTCGGGTCCTCCTGAATTCAAGGCTGATGCTCTATCCACTGCGCCACCTAGCTGCCCCTATAATACAAGTTTTACTGCTGCTGTTGTCATGTCTGACTCTTTTGGACTCCATTTGGGGTATTGTTGATAGAAAATCTGGAGTCGTTTGTCATTTCCTTCTCCAGCACGTTTTATAGATGAGGAAACAAGCAAGAAGAGTTCCGTGATTTGCCCAGGATCACACAGATAGTAAGTATCTAAGGCCAAATCTGAACTCAGGAAGGTGAGTTTTTTTGACCCCAGGAAAAAAACACTCTATCCACTGCACTAGTGAGCTTCTCCTACAAGTTATTAGCCCATTTTAAAGAAACTTAAGATTTAGTTAGGTGCTCCTGCAAGGGCTTTGACTATTCTGCAGTATTAGGGCCAATGAACAAACAGTTTAATGAGCCTCAAATTGTACAAAACAGAGGCTCGCACTCTCTCCCTACATCTTGGTATCTTTACATTGCTCTCGGGAAATTATCATTTATAGATAGCCACAAAATCCAAGAGAAAACTGTTGGGTTTCAAAGCCATCTGCATCCAGGTTGGTAAAAGCAACAGGGATTTCCATTAAGAAATCTGAGTTAAAAGAGGCCATTCTGTCGTTGCAGGAAATCTCTCTGTTGAAGAACATTAGAGTCACTGACTGGACTCAGTAGGCAGCAATTCGAGTTATTAAGATGTTTGCATGATTAAGCCCAAACTCTTTTCTGAAAAGAGCTGATTACTCGGTAGAAGATGGGCAATTTGGCTTTCTAGTTGTGAGACGAGGCTTTAATTAGACAGAAACACTAGTGAATGCAGGCTTGTTGGAGTGGAGGAACTCCGGTGTTGAAGTCAGAATCGAAGGACATCCCACCTCTGGCTCCCTGCCTTTTCACTGCCCCTAACCCAGGTCTTGAGCACATTCCCCAGTCTCTGTCTCTTAGAATTTGCTATGTCTTTTCAGAGGCATTCTGGGAAGACGGCAACGATAGCTCAGAAAGTTCTGGATTTTCCAAATTTCCTCCACAGATAGAACATCTTTTAAAATTCAAGTCAAATGCCACCTCCTACACAAAGGCTTTCATGAAGCCCCTTCAGCTGCTAGTGTCTCATCCTCCATTACCTTACATTTATTTTTATCGATTTTGCACATACACATATATCTGTAAATTTCTCTTGATGGGAAAGCAAATTCCTTGAGAGCGAGAATTGCCTTATTTTGTCTTTGAATCCCCAGAATCTAGCATAGTATTTGAAACAAACCAAGTGTTGACTGAATGCTTGCTGATTGTTGAATTGGCCAATCACCAAAAAGTTCACAGAATCGCAATGTTGCATCTGGAAGACACCTCATCTAATCCAATCCAAATTTAGATATGAATTCCCATTATAATTTAACAACCAAGTAGACATCTCGCCCAATTCAGGAGGAATCTGCTATCGTGTATCAAGGCAGCTCATCCCATTTGTCAATAGACATAATTGTTAGGAAGTTCTGGAAATCAATGCTAAATCTCCATCGTTGCAATTTTAATCCATTGTCCAGACCAAGTCTAGCCCCTATTCTATGTAATAGTCTTTCAAACACTTGTTCCCTAGTTTTCTCTTCTCTATGCTAAGCTTTCCAAATTTCTTTGACCAAGGCTCACTTAGCATAGATCTGCCATCTTGGTTGTTCTCTGGATGTTATCCAACTTATCAATGGCTGCTCTAAACTATGAAAATCAGTTCTTCATTAATGATTTTATCAAATGGGGGAAGATGCCAAACTTCTTTGGTTGGAAAAGGGTGTTGGAAAGCCCATTATGCTATAAAAATGTGTCCTCAGAATTGGCGCATAGGCCCCTAATTATTGGTTCAATCAACACACCCTCCTGGGGTACTCTGTTTACGAGGTACTTCTTTTTGCACTCAGGTAACAAAAGGTAAAACAAGACAGTTCTTGCTTTCAAGGAGATAATGTTCTATTGGAGAGTGAGATATACCATGCATAGGAAAAAGAAATATGAATCACATACAAAGCAATACAAATGAATTTGGGGCGAAGAGAGCTACTAGCAGCTCAGTGGGAACTGGGCTGCATAGAAAAAAGGGATTTCAAGGCACAGAAATCAGAAATGGATTGATGGATATGAGAAATGAAAGAAAGGAAAAATATATCTCCTAAGTGTCAAGTACTGTGCTAAATTCTGTAGATACAAATATTTAAGCCATGAAGCCCATGTCTCTACCCTTCAAGGATCTTATAATCAAACAGAATGAAATAATACTGAAAGGAGAATGATCGTCTGGGGGGCATATTTAGTTTGAAAAGTTCCAAAGATGATGAGTGGAATGTTCTCCTTCTGACACAGTGATATGGTTAGACTTTATCCCATGTGAAGGAGAATGATGAGGAATAAACTTGGAAAGCCATTCTGGAGTCAGATTTTGAAGAGCGATTGGTCATGCTTAAGCAGACTAATGAGGGCAGAACTTTAACTTATTTTTTATTCTTTAATATTTGGAGCCGCACTGTTGAAAAGATCAGGAGCAGATTAATCCCTTCTATATTCATAATCTAATCCTGACATGTTATCTTTATGACCAAAAAGATTTCAGCCAACATCACAACATCCTGGACATAAGGTTTCTTTTAATTTGTCAAGTATTTTGAGTATGACCAATCATTAGACTTTTGTGAACTGACAGCTGAACTGACCGTAGAAATTTAGATATGCATAAAATGAAATTAAAGGGTGAGGCAATTTTCCCATTAAGACAGGGGTTCATTAAACATGACAAGGGCCATGGAGAATAGACTTGACTTGGAGACTATTAGGGCCCAGAGAAGCAAGGGCTTTTAGGTTTCTTATTCCACTGCATGTTTAGTTTTACTTTAAAGAAAGAGTGTATGCTTCATTTTAACATGGAAGTTATTGTTGGATGCGTCTCTCAGAAATAATGCCTGGAAGCTAGGGACTCTAATGGAAATGTTATTCACATATCTGCCATGATCTATGTCCTTAAACAAGTGTTCCAGTGTACTGAATCTATAATCAGAGAGAGAAAAACCTCTGTGAATCCTATTGGGTCATGTGGTTAAATGCATTTTTATAGTGAACTATTGTCTAGAAACAAATGTAAGTTCAGAAGATGCTCCTATTTTGTGAAGAAGGAAGACTGGGATGGGTCATAAAACAGTTTGGTGTCCTGCTAAAAGATAAGAAATTGAGAATGGGTCACAATCTGTGTCCCTGGAGATAATGCCCGCAATGAGAATATGGATATACCAAAGCCCTGATTATGTTTGAAAAATAAAAGTTAATTTCTCTATGTATTCATTCTGCACAACACAGTGGAAAAAAGAGAAAAAATATATATCATAGAGAGAAATAGTCTGTTACAAATAGATATAAGCAACAGAATAATTGCAGGACAAATTAGCCTCAAAGAGCAAATGTGTAGCTTAAACATTATCTGCTAAAATTGAAGCTAGTTTAGCACATGGACCATTTTGGAAATCATGGCCCATTTATGCCTACCAAGTCCTTGAAGAATTTGGACAACATGTCTACAAAATTAATGCTAATAAAAACATGGTCATCATGTGTGGAGGCTGGCAAAGCACTTTATGGACTTTTATCTCATTTGAGCTTTGTAATGGTCCTTGGAGGTAGATGTCCCATGTAATTTCATCCCCATTTTTCAAGTGAGGAAACAAGCTGTTAAGATGATCAAGGATTTACCTATGGTGACTACTCATGTCAGGGTTAAGGTATAAACTGAGTTCTTTCTAACTTCAAATTCAGCATCCTAGCCACTGTGCTATTCTTCCTCTTCAGGAAAAAGCGAGTGGATAACCATGCCTCCTGTCCAAGACACATTAGGATTGACCAATGCTTTATATTCCCTTCCAACTACTTTCTGAACTTAAGTTCCATTAAAAACAACAACAACATCAATCTTTTTTCAAAGATACTGCAGAATTGTGGGTCATGGAATACCAGTGAATATGACTTATCCAGTCTCATTGATAGCTATAAAATAATTGAAAATCAGCATGACTGGACATAGACAAATGTGCCTCTGACTTTACAAAGAGGAATAAAACGGATTTTGGGAATTATAAAAATATAAATGTGACATGAGAACATTATGGATTATGGAGCTTCAAATACTGGATAAGAAAATCTTTTCAGACTGAGTGGATGCCCATCATTGGGGAATAGCTGAATAAGTTACTATGGAATATTTTTGTTCTATAAGAAACGATCAGCAGGATGATTTCAGAAAGGCCTGAAGAGACTTACGTGAACTGATGCTAAGTGAAGTATATGGAACCAAGAGAAGACCGTACACAAAAACAAGAAGATTATGTGATGGTCAGCTGTGATAGATATAGTGCTTTTCAGCAATGAGATGATATAAGCCAGTTCCAATGGATTTGGGATGAACAGAGCCACTTGCACCAGAGAGAGGTTTATGGGAACTAAATGTGGATCACAACATTTTTTGTTGTTCTCTCACTTTTCCTTTTTGATCTGATTTTTCTTGTGCAGCATGATAAATGTGGAAAATATATATATATTCATATATATATGTATATATATATATATGTATATATATATATATATATATATGAACTACACATGTCTAACATATATTGGGTTATTTGCCATAGAGGAGAGAGGATGGAAAGAAAGGAGGGAGAAAAGTTTGGAACGCAAGGTTTTGCAATGGTGAATGTTGAAAATTATCTTTGCATGCATTTTAAAAACAAAAAACTATCATTAAAAAAAGAAAATCTTTTCAGCAATGGGGTAGGGAACTGTGACAATTATTTTTTTAATTACACCAAGGGCTACCACATGAACGAGAGATTGGTTAAAGAAGAAGAGGCAGTGTGGTACAGTGGAAAGAGCAATCTTTTGTTTGGAATCAGAGGCTGTGATTTCAGTTCTCACCTCCGTACTTACTGATTATGTGTCCTCGGGTCTTTCTTTTATTTTTTAGTTTTTGTTTTTTGGGGCTGTTTCATTAAAGCTTTTAGATTTATCCTCTTCATCTATTGAATGAGAGGAGACTATACCAGGACTTCCATTTCAAAATTTATGATTCCATGGCTCTACCAATGAAAAGAACTGGAAAAATAGGCCAGGATGAAAAGAAGTAGATCTTGGATCAATGTAAGGAAAACTACCTTCAAATAAGACCTGGCCAAAGTTGGAATGAGCTGCCTTTGAACATAATGAGTAACATAAATATAGATTTCGAGCAGGAAGAGACTTCAGACACCATTGAGCACATTTTATCAATGAGAAAACTAAGGCTGAGATAAGTTTAATTGCCTCCTGTGTCAAAAATAAGTATTTAGAGCCAGATTTTCTTGGGTCCAAATCCAGCATTCTAGCCACTGCACACCATGGTGTTTCTCTTAAAAGCACGCCACCAGATTTCTGCTAGTAGATTCTAGATGGCCACTTATCAGGATTATTCCTGCTCAGGACGGAGTTGGGCTAGTTGGTCCTTTATTTTTCCTAAAATGTGAAATAGAATGGGTCTTTTTGGAGGAAAAGTACTACCTAACATACAAGGTTTATATTGTGTTTCCCTGTGTATATATGTATAGCATAGGTGTATATATATACATGTATGCATACCCAGAGTTATCTCAAGAGTTTATATATATATATATATATATATATATATATATATATATATATGTGTGTGTGTGTGTGTGTGTGTGTGTGTGTGTGTGTGTGTGTATGTGTGTGTATATCATGCATACATACATACACAGATATAAACATTTAAGTCCATACATGTATGTACAAATTCTGGAGGAAACAGACTTTGGATAGTCAAGCCAACAAGCATTTATTAAGTGTCTACTGTGTACCAAGCACTGTGCTAAATACTTGGTAGTGGAATAAGCAAAATGCCTAACACACACAGTAGGAACTGAATAAATGCTTATTAAATCAGATTGTATTAAGTTGATCTGAATGGTTCAGCCAATGAAACTTTGCCTCTTAATTTGGAAATTAATGAAAAGTTAAATGGGCATAATTGAGGGAAATAGATGAAAACATGAAAGAATTGATCACAGAATGATATGTGGGACATTAATGAGGGTAATTATTTTGAAAACTATTGGGGATTACATGCATGAGTCCCAGTTGCAATTACAGGGACAGAAGGGATTCCAAAATGAAGTGTAACTCTCATTGTCAATTAAAATCACCACTTTAGAAGGCAACACTAAAGTATATTTTTGCTTTTTTATATTACAAAATGAGCTATAACCACAGGTTGTATAGAGTTTGCTATAAAGTAACTAAGATAAAGTGCTATAAGTTTGATTTTTCCTTCTTTCTATGTCAAGATGTCAAAGATCGTTGATTTCATTAGGTTTAGGAGGTGAGGTGGTGGTGTTCCTTGGCATTTACTGATTCAGGTGAATAGAGATATTGAAGAAAACCCTTAAGATCCTATGGGGGCATCACGGTACGCACGATAGAGGCTGAAGTTAGAGGTTTTATTGGCTCCAACCTTCTGAACATCAATGGACTAGACCAATTAGGTATCTACACTGGTACCGATTTGCAGAGTTCCTGGGAGTGGGGATATCATGCTGCCTATGGGAAGGTGAACCAGTCAGAAATGGAACAAGTCAAAGTTCCTGTGCCATTCCAAGAAGCACTGGGCTTGTGAGCAGCAACTGCTTCTCCAGCCTGGTTGAGCTTGAGAAACAAAGTTTAAAAAAAAAGCTACTCTGGCTAACACTGATCCCTTTGAGACTGCCCGACTCTCCTAATTTAGCTGGATGAGAGCGTGAGTGTCAGACACATAATCCTTTCTTGGCCTACACTTGACGTCTCCCCAGTTTGGAAAGCTTGGACTTCACTGGCACAGACTCTGGAAACCCAGGGTCACCTCTATGCCATGATGGACCATCAGAGGATGACTGGAGCAGAGGTTAATTTTCACTAAGTGAGATAACTGCCTGCAGACAGTCTTTAAATCCAATTCTCCATGCCAGGATCGATGTAGTAGCTCTCTCACACTTGGCTGACCTGTTCTTCTCAGACACGCACTAGAAATGGGCTTTAGTCACTCTTCTCAAGCTCTTAAGAGCCAAGGAGAATTAAAATAGTCACAAAATAGGGAGGTTATGTGACCATTTCCATCATTCATTTCCATGGGCCAAAAAAATCTCTGCTTTGCCAAGAAAGATAATTTTTTAAAATTTGTTTGACTGTGATCACAACAACAGCATCATATTTAGTCAGAATACTCTCTTTTTAATTAGCAAAGATATCATCATCCTTAAACTTTCTTTTTTTCTTTTTCTCTTTTCTTTCCTCTTTCCTCTTTCTTTTCTTTTCTTTTCTTTTTTTTTTCTTTTTTGTCTTTTTCTCTTTCAGGAAGACTAATCTTTTAATTCAAAGATTGCTTTTAGTTTCATTTGATCCTGTCAACCAATCAACCAATAGAAGCTACAGTTTCAGTTAGTCAACACGTATCTGTTAAGTACCTACCAAGTAGCATTTACTGTGCTAAGTGCTAGAGAGCTCAAGAAAGAGCTCTCTTCCTTCAAGGAGCTTACAGAATGCAATCAGCCATGTGCATATATGTTATACATAAGCAGCTAGGTGGTATGATAAATAAAGCATTGCTCTTAGAAAGCTCAGAAAGATCTGAGTTTAAATATTTCCTCAGATAATTATTAACTGTTTTACTTTTGGAAAGTCACTTAACTTGCGTCTTCCTTAGCTTCCTCAAATGCAAAACTCAAGAGAATAACAGTATCAAATTTAAAGGATTCTTGCGAGAATCAAATGAGATAATCTAAAGTGCTCTGAAAAACTTGAAGTTCCAGAAAAGATCTAGATAACTAATCTAGATCTATAATAAATAATATATTTAATTTCTTATATTTTAATTAATATATTATATATAAATGATACATTATATAATAAATAATATATTTAATTTCTTATATTTTAATTAATATATTATATATAAATGATACATTATATAATAAATAATATATTTAATTTCTTATATTTAAATTAATATATTATATATAAATGATACATTATATAATAAATAATTTATAATAAATAAGAATTAATAGGAGTTCATCTCAGATGGAAAGGATAAGCAAAAGCTAAGGGAATGATAATAGGAAAAGCATCTTGTAGAAGGTGAATTCTGACTGAGTTGTGTCTTGAAGTAAGCAGGGGAAGCCAGGAAGAGGGGGTAAAAAGGAAAAGCATCCCAGGGATGGGAATATGTAGCTGAAGCCTCCATGTTTATAACCTAGAAAAGATGCAAAATATGATCTTTATGACCATCAGTGATAATATTTCTATTTGTCTGTTTCATTTAAGATCTTATGACACTGACCAGGAGAAAACTTCATCCAAACTTAACTCAAATTAATATCAAAGGAAGAAAGTCTGCACGAAGGATCAAAATTCCCAGCTAGTTTTCACTGTGACCAATTTCTTCTTTCCAAGATCATATCCTAATTTTTGCCCCTGAAGAAATGTAGCAGAAATAAACAGGGCTGAAAAATACAATGTTTATGAAAATCACAAGCTATTAGAATGGATTGAGAATGAGAGCTTGTGCAGATGGAAAATTTTGCCCCAGAGGCCATTTCTTGGCATTATATTATTATTCCTAATAGCCTAAAAGTTTTAAAAGCAAAGATGACTTATCTATGCTGCAAAATCTTTCCTTGCCCCTAAAAATCATATACTCACAAGATGTTCATTATAATTCTGACCATTTGGATGACACCTTAAAAATTCTGCCAGGTGCTTTACATTCACTATCTCATTTGAGCCTCAAAACAGCCTCATGAGGTAAGCATAATTATCAACTCCATTTTAGGGAAGAGAAAATTTAGCTCAGTTGTTAGGATTACTAGGTGAGAACTCAGGTTGTCTGGATAGTAACAAGGTGAGAACTCAGGTTGTCTGGACAATTACAAGGTGAGAACTCAGGTTGACTTGACAGTTCTCTCACTCAGACCTTTGGTTTGGGCCTTTAAAGGGAGTTTACACCTTAGAAATTCTAAGAGGAGCAAGCTCATTGGTTGGAGTACTTCTTCCCAGAAGCCCTTGCATTATCCTATGCCCATTCTCTGGGAGGATAAAAGAGGACAGCACTCCAGAGATGAGAGAAGTCTCTGTACTACATCAGGCTTGACACGGCTCTCTGCAGGAAGGGAAGTCACTTCTCTGGACAAGAGTTACCGGCAACTGCCTGGTGACAACGGTTCTCTACAGGAAGAAGAATCTGTCCTAGAGATTTGAGTTGACACAGCAGATCTCCTCCCAGAGAATAGGCGTGGGATAATGCAAGGGCTTCTGGGAAGAAGTACTCCAACCAATGAGCTTGCTCCTCTTAGAATTCCTAAGTACCAGATAAAGACTTCTAACCAGGTCCAGGGTTCTATTTTACTACTTTATACAAAGTAGTCTTCAACAAGGCCGCAAAACAAAGAAGTTAAAGTCCCAAGGGACATATTTTAACTTTTGTTGTACAAATGTGGAATCTTTCTGACCTTAATTTCAGAGATTAAGTTAATGATTTGTATATTACCATTTAATAGATATTCAAGAGCATTACTGACCCCTTTTATTAATTATCCACTAGCAATGAATGATAAAATGATAAACTACACAGACACTCTGTCTCTCAAACTTTTTATATGTCATAGTTCTATCTTTTTATTTTATTTATTTATTATTTTATCTTTTTATTGGTATACACTAATGTACTGTTGGAAAGCTGGTGCATGTCAATTGAGAAATATCCAGGGCAATTTAGTTTTCCCACTGTTGAAGAGCTGGTAATAATTTACAGGAGGCTCATACAATGACATGATCATAGTTTGGGTGTCCAAAATTAAAAATATAATGATGATACTTTTCTTTTTGGCCCCAGTAATACTGGCTGTGGTAGAGATCTATACCATTTTTTTTTCTCACTGCAAACATGCACTTCTCTGACAAACACTAAAGAATAAATAGGGATGTATTTGCTCATTTCCTCTAGCATATCCCTCCTCATGTCATCCCTTCTCCACCACTGTGATGACCATGCCATTTGTTGATTTTTCTGCCCATAGTGCTCAAAAGTCTCCATGGTGTTTCCAGCTCAGAATTCAAATGATGGGGTCTAGGGCTGCTGGAGATGTCCTGGCTTGAAGCTGGAGCTAAACACAAGCCAGTCCGAGTGGGGACTTGTAGCAGAATTCTGTTTCTAGTTGAATGTTGAAGCTCATGTGGAATGAGCTTCATTGCCCAGAAGCAATGAGGAACTCCAAAGAGGAAGAAATAGAGAAGGTCATCTGAGAATTGGATGGAGAGGGTTGGTTATATAGTGAGCAAAGGAGACAAAAGGGGGGGCAGCAATAGTGCTTCCTGGTCAGTGGGACTTCTCCATGTCTGGAAGAATCAAGGAAGACTTCAGGCAGGTTGAGCGGACCACTTGTGGCCAGCTGTTGATAGTTACCTTAGATGGTTGGTGGGCTCCATAAGTGGAAGGAACTCCAGAATTGATGAGCTCATAGACATATTTCATTATTTGCTTAATTTGTAAGTTTAATTTGTACTGTCTTACTCTCATAAAACCTTCTTATTAGGCAACAGGGCCTGGAGTATGGAATTATGGGCAATATGGCAGATATGATGTTCGACTTATCATCAGGAAGACCTAGATCTAAATGTTGCACCTACTTGCTATGTGATCCCAGGCAAATGACTTAACCACTCTGGATCTTGGTTCATTCATCTATAAAATGAATATGATCAATCTCTAGTATTACCTCAGGGTTGTTATAAAGATCAAATGAGATAAGGAAGACTAAGCACTTGGCCAGTTTTTCACTGCATTAAAATGCTGCTTATCATGACTAAAACAAACCCCAAAAAGTCTTAGGGTTCTGGCATAAGGATTTACTTTTCAATGTATATATGGAGCAGTCTTGTCTCCTCCTACAGAATGTGAACTTCTCAAACAAGGACTTTTAACTCCAGCCTTCAAATCTTTGGGCCCCAGCTCAGAACTAATTGTTCCATTAATAATGCTTCTTGATGGACTAATTGAAATGATTTAGCATCCTACAGTGTCATATAAGTGCCTTGTAAATCATCAGAATCATTACACCAATAGGTGAACTTTCCCGACCAGGCTTTTTGCTTGAGCAGCAAATAACTCACACTTCCATTCTGCTTGATTCTATAAACCATCTTTTTACTCTTCAAACATATCATCAACATCATCTTAATAGCTTAATGCTACTAATGCTTTTAAAATTTGCAAAGTTCTTTACATATGATGCAATTTCATGCTCATAACAATCCTAGGGGGAAGGTGTTCACACTCCCATTTTACAAACAAGGAAACTGAGGCACGGAGTAGCCAAATGGCTTGTCCAGGACCACTACTTAGTAAACATTGGAGGTAGGATTCAAATCCTCCACTTCATTCCTTTCCTATTCTGCACACAGGCTCCCAGTGCTGCTGAGGCAGAGAGAGACAAGAGGCCAGGCGGGTGCCAGGTAAGAAAAACTACCATCACCTTGATGATCAGCATCTCCCCTCAGAGCCCCCAGTTGAGACAGCTTGTGACCCTGAGCCCAAGAGCCTCGGGAGCAGCCAGACTTCCCACCCAGTGACCTCTACCATCCTGCTGGGAAGCAACCAGTCCCCAAAGAGATGAAACCTTGCAGTGGTTCCCGAGGGGCTCCTGCCTGAGCTCCTAAAAAATCTGAAAAGGAAATTCTGCCCTTCCAGGTCCTTGGCCCTGGCAATGGTGCATAAACATCTGGTTTTACCAGTGAGGATATATTAGAGAAAAGATGGCCTCTTGGGCTTTGGGGCTGTGCCCTTAGGACTGGGACCTTTCCATCTAGCTGGCAGCTGAAACCTCCCTAAGGGCTGTCTTATCAATTAAAATGTGAGCTCCCTGAGGGCAGGACTCATCTGACTTTTCGTTGGGGTTCCAGAACTTTAGCACTGAGCTTTGCTCAGGTCTCACTCCTGATGTAAATTTGCTCAATACCTTTATTCAAGTCACTTCACATCTCAGTTCCCTAAGAAACTTTCTGAGGACTGGTGCCAAATTGGACCGCTAGAGGGAGCTCGCCTACGCCAAGAGATCACAGCTCTGCTCTCTAGCCTTGTATGACAGAAGGCAGTAGGGTGGGAGAGCTGTCCATCTCTCTCTTTCTGTGTTTCTGTTTCTCTCTGTCTCTCCCTTCTTCCTCTTTTCACTTCCCTTTTCTTCTTCCCCCTCCCCTCCCTCTCATAAACTCTCTGTTTCTCTCTTTTTCTCTCTTTCCTTCTCTGTCTCTGTCTGTTTCTGTCTCTGCCTCTCATTTCTCTGTGTCTCGATGTTTTCCTATTTCTTGGTCTCTGACTGTTTTTAATCTTCTGTCTCTGTCTCTGTCTCTGTCTCTCTCTCTCTCTCTGTCTCTGTCTCTCTTTCTCTCTCTCTCTCTCTCTCTCTGTCTCTCTCTCTCTCTCTCTTTCTATCTCTGTCTCTCTGTGTCTCTGTCTCTCTGTGTCTCTCTGTGTCTCTGTCTCTCTGTGTCTCTGTCTCTCTCTGTGTGTCTCTGTCTCTCTCTCTGTGCCTCTGTCTCTGTCTCTGTCTCTCTCCCTCCTTTCTCTCTGTCTCTCTCTGTCTCTCTCTGTCTCTCCTCTCCTCTCCTCTCCTCTCCTCTCCCTCTCTCTCCATTTCTATCTCTATGTCTTCATTTCTATCTCCCTTTCCATCTGTCTTTTTCTTTCCATCTGTCTTTCTCTCTGTCCATTTCTATCTCTGCCTCTCCATTTCTCTCTGAATTCATCCCTTGTGTTTCCCTCTCCATCTGTCTCTGTTTCAAAGAGATATCTCTTTGTCTCTCCATTTCTCTCTCTGTCTCTCCCTGACACGCTGGCCAGAGTGTGACTGTTCCTTTTTGCTCCTAGTTACATTTTTGGGGACTGTTCATCTCAGATCATTTACTCTTCTTCTTCCCACACAGAACCAAGCCTTTGGGTCATGAAATACCATTCTGATTTTGATTTGTCAGCATCTGAACTCTACACTTCTGATCCTGCTAGAACAATTGGTGAGCTTATAATTCCAGATCTAGAATCCATTCTTTCGTTCTGCTTTGAACCATAATGTTCAAGCCTGAAATGCCATAATCAACCTGATTATGCAGACTAAGAGCTGTTCCACTTGGATCTAGTGATCTTCTTCCATACTGCTCTGGTGTCCTAGAGCCATCACCCAAAGCAGTGCCATGAGTGGTTCTTGTCCTTGTGCATAGCAGATTCCTAATTTCTTCTCCCTTCTCTGTAAATTTAAAGTCCCAAGGATTTTTGTAGTTCTAGAAGGATGGGCAGGTCCTTTTAAAGTGGTGGAGTTCTGCATAGTAAAGACAATATATCATTTACATTTTATCCAAAAAGTTAGATACTTAAGCTTTCTCCATTTGAGATAAATCTTGTTTTCTATCTGAGGTCTCACCCAGTTAACAAGTACCCAGGATCCTCACTTCTGCAGTCTATGATAGCAGTATTAAAATAGAGAGGAATCCCAAGGAATATTAATTGGAACGTGGAAAGTTTTAGATCTTTAAGGCCCAGCTGGGCCTGTAATGACTGACTCACCAGGGAAGTGTGTCTGTCAAAGTAAGCAAAACCACTTAACTCTACCAGGAAGCCTGAGAACAGTCTAAAAAGCAGTCTCCAACCTTGGGGCCCGAGAGCTCCACTGTGGATTTTCCAGCAGTGTTAAAATCTTGCTGCAGGCTTGTCTTTGCACCACCTTTTCCTCTAACAAGGGAAAAGGCACTGCTTACAGTCAGCAATAAGATTCACATTGCAGAATTAAGTTGAAATCTTGACTGAGTTTGGTGTCTTTCTATGAATAATGGGTCTGCAGATTCTCATAGTAGCTCTTCTGCCTACTGTAAATGAGAGGGAAACTTGGCTCCTCAAAGATCATGATCAACTGGACACATTCATTGTCTGATAGTAAAAAAATAGGGGCCTGGCTCTCCCCCTCCTCCGAGATGTCAGAGAACCAAGGAATCATGGGATCCTGGATTTGGAGGAGACCTTAGCACTCATTCGCCTCAATCAGGCTCAGAAATAATGCACTAGACAAATGGCACTCCAAATTATTCTGGAAGGCCATCGGGCAAGAGGGACTGACTGCCCACCAAGGACAATGTGTTCGCTTTTGAGCAGTCTCTCAGTTCAAAGTGTTTCCTCAAACTTCCCCAGAAGGCCTTTTTTGGCTCCTGTCTTCTCCCTCATCATACACTATCTTGTACCCTACTTATATGGACGCACGTTGCTTTCCTCACTGTAGAAGAGTTTAAGCTCATTAAGGTATAGGTACCATGCCATTTCTCACCTGTATTCCTCTAGTGCCTTGTACTGTGACTTATACACAACAAGTGCCCATCAGGTTAACCTTCAGAGGGAGTTAATCCTCTTTCTCTTTCTAGGATATTCCTGAATTTGAACCAGAAATGAAATACTATTGGGCAGCTCTTTAAATCACTTCTCATAATTCCCTTTTCAGTTGACCAAAGGAAAAAGAACCATTCTCAGAGAGCTTCCATTCTTCTTTTTTTATATTTCCTTTTATTTATTTTTATCATAATTTTTTTTATTTTTCTGAATGCATGCAAAAATAATTTTCAACATTCGCCTTTGCAAAACCCTGTGGTCCAAATTTTTCTACATCTCCCTTTCCGCTCTCCCCTAGATAGCAAGCAATCCAATATAGATGAAACATGTTTGAGCTTCCATTCTTGCAATGGACATTTAGAAGAGCCTTTTCTTGCATTTTTTATGTCTCCAGATTAACACTTCTTTGGACAATACATCAATCTATAGAAATCTTCTTAAATCTAAAACAAATCACTGCTGATCCCAAAGTAAACAGGGTCATTCCCTTTTTGGTGATCAGTCAGCCCAAGCTCTTAACATCTCCCCATATGTCATTCTGCAAAATGAGATAAAAGGAAAGCTACTTAGGCTGGGGAGTTACTGAAGCTGACAAATGTCACATTAATCCCAACTGCCCCTGATTGATAAGTCACTTGTTCCGATACATCTGGAAACTCCCCAAAGAGTTTTTGTAAGATTGAAAGCTGGTCAGGACTTTAGAGATCAGCTAGTTCAGTTCCCTTATGGAAAAGACAAGAGGAATTTGTGCCCAGAGCTACTTTCACAGAACACTGAAGTTGCTGAAAAAGTGAAATTCCGCAGTGAGCAATGGAGAGCCACAGGATAGATGTGAGTAAGTTTTCACTCCAAGAAATTAAAAAAAAGGGAATTGTAGTCAGTGATTTCATTGAAAAAATATATGCCTATGTGCCTCTTTGTGCAGAGAGGTGGGTAGGGAGATAAAGTCAATTTTTGTTGAGTTTTTAAAAAAAGATTAATAAACAGATGTATGAGAAGTGGGGGAAATAAAAACAAATTGGACTAGTCCTATCGGGAAGTTAGACATGGCTGGCTGGATAAACTGTGTTCTGATCCCTTGTGAGATGTCCAAATAAATCAAGGAAACATTTATTCTATTGTTGGAACTCTCTGGAGGGCATGATGAAAATTCATAGACGATGGGCAGGAGTTCATAGGTTGGATTTGTACCATTCATAATAATGCCTGAAGAGGCATAAATACAGACTGATTGAGAGAGTTAAGTCCATGGCTGGAGACTGAATAAGCATCAGAGCTGGGGTGTGAAGCCAGGTCTCTGACTCTCATTTTATTGTTCTTTCCCTCATACCATGCCATGCTTTGTGGAAGTAAAAGTGGGAAATTCTGCAAAAAAGAAGAAGGGCCCTTTGGGCAAAAGAAAGCCTGGGAAGATGAGAGTTTCTGGTCTGCTTCCAGCAAAGTAATACATAGCCTAGGGGTTCAAGACCACTGGGAAGAATATAAACCACAGGCTAGAAAAGCAGGCTTCCAGGAAGAAGACATTCTTTCATTAAGTGTCTTCAGACATTTGGGTCAACTTAGCGTCTTCTGCTCAGTGCCGTGCCCAATCTGAAGTACTAACAGAGGGCCAGCATAGACAAATGTATTCTTATGAATGAGTGGGATAGGCTTGGCTGCCATGAATTGTGATCTCAGAAAGTCCAAACATATCTCATCTGCCTGACCATGGCTGAAAAAAATCATTTCTTTAGGTTTTAAAATGCATGGTGGAAGGAAATGACTTGGGAGAAAAAGATCAGCTTTGGACATAGACAAATTGGATTTGGATTCTCTTTGGGCTTCACTTCTGCATCTATAAAAGAGGACGATTTAACTATATATTCTTTTAGGTCCCTTCAACCTATGATATTACATGTTTGGGGTTAAAATAGAAATGTTCCTGGGTTGGAGATAATCAATCCTTTATTGGCTGACACCTTGGTAAGGATTAATTACTGAGAACACAACAAGATGTAGAAATCTAAGTTAAGCCTGCCTTGAGTGAAAAAAGGGATGATTTTTGAAAGAGGAGAGAGCAAACACACCCTAAAATGAAATCTGCATTTGTTAAGGGTTTGTGGGGAGTATGGAAAACTGAATCAAAAATTAAGAAAAGATTTTTTCCCTAAGCGGATTTGGTCATTGGCCATCACAGCTCTGTTTAAAGACTTTTTAGAGGTTTTTTTTTTTTTAACTCTTGACATTCTATACCCTGAGTTGATGGTCTGAGAAGTAGCAACAGTGGGTTCTCCAAATAAGGAACTATATGATTTGAAGAATAGATACAGAAAGAAGCAAGGGTTACCACACATCATCATCTATCCTTCTTAGACATTTTATTAAGCAGCTTGCTAATATACAGTGTAGTTATCAGTACTTATATCTTACCCTCTTATTAGTTCTATTAGGTCAGTGACCTTGACTTACCTGCCTCTGTTACTTACTACCGCTGTGTTATTGAACAAATAATTTTATCTCCCTGAAAATTAGTTTCCTCATCTATTAAATGAGAGACTTGGATTTGTTTTCCTTCTCTAAATCTATGATATTATTATCTTTTGCCAAAGCATCACCATATTTTCCTGTTTCTTGGCATAAGTAATGACATTTTACAACATAATTCTATTTTATTCCAACCCTTCTCTCTCCATTATAAAATGTAATTTTCCATTTTGGTGCTAAAAGAAAACTTATAGCTAAACCTATTGCTTAGTCATTTTTTCACTCAATTCTTATGCAAGACTAATTAAACGACAGAGGTTACCCTGTCTTCGACATCCAAGGTCGGTGAAAGCATATCAGATTAGATCGTCTGTGTCTCTTTTAATCAGAACAAACCAAACTGCCCACAGGGTTAGTAATGGACAGACATGAATCCACCATCCATCATAAGTAGGTTTGCTGTGTACTATAAGCGACTGTGGGAAATGGCTCATGTTTAGGAGTCCACATGTCCTATATAGATTCATTTTGATGTGTGCTAAATCATGCCTTTTTCTGCCCTGATATGGCTTTCTAAAACGAATAAAGAGGCTTTTTTTAAAGCAGTGATAAACACTTTTTATTCAGGCAATGAAACATGGGAAAATGTATTAGTACTTATTATAATAATTTAATTTGTGTAAGTATAACTCTTACAAATATTTACGTGACATATAAAAAGGGAAATTATTGTGCTTATAAAATTTATGTAGATGATCATCACATATACCATTCAATCCTGGTAGGAATCAAGCAGCTTTCACTCCTCCCTAGGGGAGGGTAATCAATCACTCACTATATGGCGGTCATAGGGGTACAGTGGAAGCAGATGTGCAATTAAGATGGTCACTTATTGGCACATATGTTACTATATATGGAAATCTATTGGCAATATTCTTTTGCTGACAGCAACATTGAGAAACATAACTGACTCCTTTGAGAATTAAAAGGGGCATCTGAATTCTACCACAAGGAAGAGAAGACTAGCAGGGGTTCTCAAACTAAGGCCCTCGGGCCAGATGCGGTAGACTGAGGACGTTTATGGGCCCGCCAGGTTATGGCAAATGGGCTGAGGGGTGGAAACAGAGTGTGAGTTTTTGTTTTTATTGTAGTCCAGGCCTCCAACAGTCTGAGGGACAGGGAACTGGCCTTCTGTTAATAAGTTTGAGGACCACTGCTCTAGGGGGTTGATTTAGAGTTCTAATTCATAAGTCTACAAGATCATTTGAGTTCATATGAAGAACTTTTTACTGACATTATCTAAATTATAATAAAGTGAGGTCTTTTTTTGGCACTGTAACCCTGACTCAACTGCATCTTTACCCTATGCAGATGTGCTTAAGAAATAATTAATGAATAATGAATCAACATATGAGTGAATTTTAGGGTAAGACAATAGAGAACCTGCCTGGAAATGAAGTAGCCACAAAGGACCCTCAGAGATGTTATATTTTGGTACTTGGACTAGTTCTGGGGAGCTAGAGAAAGGAGGATTGTTGGGGCTTCAGGATAGCCGAGACATTGCAGACATTGTGGATGGCATCTATTTGCAAATGAACTAGCACCACATCTTAGCTACTCTGTACCCATGTTCAAAGGGTAAATCTCTGTGCAAAACTGGGTCTTCCTTCTGCTCTATAGTTCAGGATGTCCCAAGGAGCTTTAGGAAGATCTTTGTCTTATGTAAAATCATTTATTTACTTGTATAATGCCAGGATATCAAACCTAGAAGGGAGTTCAAAGGTCATTGAGTCTAATCTGTACTTAGAACCTGCTCTAGAACCTGCCAACAAGAGAGTATCTAGTTTCTACTTTTGGTGGAAACTCACTCTTTCCCTGGTCATTAAAAAAAAAAAAAAAACTTTATTATTCAGAATCAAGAGATTTAGCTAAAGCGACAGGAAGAACAATCAGAAATTGTTGATGAGGGGCAGCTAGATGTTTCAGTGAATAGAATACTAGCCCTGGCATCAGGAGGACCTGAGTTCAAATCTGGCCTCAGACACTTAATATTTATTAACTGTGTGACCTTGGGCAATTTAACTCTAATTGCCTTGCAAAACAAACAAATAAAAAAATAATTGTTGCCCATCAATTATTTTCAATCATGCTTGAGCCTTTATGAACTCATTTGGGATTTTCTTGGCAAAGATCATGGAGTGTCTTATCATTTCCTTCTATTCATTTTGTATATGGGGAAACTGAGGCAAATGGGGTGAAGGGATTGGCCCAGGGCCACACAGCTGATAAGTGTCATAAGTGTAATAAGTTTAAAGTCAGGAAGATCAGTCTTCCTGACTCTTGGCTTTGCATTTTATCCACTGAGCCATCTTCTTTCCATTAATAATAGTAACTTTTTAAATGGAAGAAAGGAAAGAGAATGAAAACCAAAAGGCTTTTAAAATTAAAATCAATATAGTTATAAAATAAATTATAATAATGTCAGACATCTAAATTTATTCCATTTTTAACTCTGGCATTTTCACAACATTAAGAGAAAATGAGATGGCCCTACATGTCGTATAGATATCCTATGATAAAATTATAGGAATACATGGAAAAGATTTACTTTGGGACAAGCTGTGTTCTGGATTGTTGGATGGCATATCCCAATCCATGAGGAGGTCTCAGAGCCATTGGAGAATTTAAATATAGTGTTTTTTTTTAATCATATTAGGCCATTGGTTTCATTGCTTTTATTTCAGAACATCATACAAGAGACTTTAGAGGTTGCCTGGTTTTTGTAAAGGGCTAGAACTGAGCAGATGCACTTGGATAACCCAGCATGTGAGGCTAATTACCAAGTGGACAATTCTCTATTAATATGTTTGGAGGATGAACCTACTCAACTCTTTGCTGGCTCAATCTGTGGGTGTGGACAAAGAAGGGGAAGTGAGATCAATATCACTTATATAGAGTCATTCTTGTGGAGGTGGAGAGAGAGGAAAGAGGTGTGGAGATTGCTAGATCTAATCCCCTGACCACGACTGCAAAAGACCAAGAATAAAGACTTTTGCTTATCCTGACTCTGGCTAGTATCTACAGGGTCCCAACAGGTTTTACGTTTCTCATTTTACACTAAGTATAGAATCTTAAATCATATATATATATATATAAATTGAATGTCTTAGAAAAGTTACAATGCTATCAGTATGTGACTGAAAGATTAAGAAGAATGGTCTTTAATGTGCTAAAAATCAGAGATTTTATATCATGTGAATCAATGAATAACTCTGAAAAAGAGGGGAAAGTCCCTCTGTAACTGATTATAAAAAATAAGTGTCTCTCCTTAAATATATTTCTAGGTTACTACATTCTAATATGGGAACTTTTAAAGTTACCCATTGGCTCATTACATGGATAAGAAATTAGTTCTTGGAGACAGACAGGTCCATTGGACGGGAATAATTTTAAGTGTTATTGGACAATTTATTTGTGCTGATGTCAGAACCACAGCAGATACATATTGAAGTCATAATTAAGTCACAATAAAGATATCATCTCCTTTGAGAAGGCTCAGGATGAAATCATTTCTGTATTTCTCCTTTTCTCAGTGAGGATTTTTTTTTAATGTAGAAAAGCGTGATTAGTTACCATCATGTCCTTTTTTCATCCCTATGGAATGATCAAGCAGAAGGGCTGGCTTATGCAACATGGTACCTTGCTTGTAAATTGCAAGAGAAAGCTACTTCCATTGACAGCCCTAATGGCTACCATCTGTTTGCACTGGATTAAGCCCCCCAGTGATCCTTTAATTGGCCATAAATTAAATGCCATACAGCAGGCCTTTGACAGGATGGCATGGTGCAGTTACTGAGAAAAAATAATTCTTTGATTTCAGTGCTTGCTCAGTTCTGTTCTAACGGTTGAAGAAGATACTTTGCAGTCCCATAGCTACCCATCCTCTTTCATGTTCTCTACTATTAGCCCCCATACAACCAAGATCATTCAGACTTAAGGGAAAACACTGCTAAATTCAGGTGCAGCTCTGGCTCCAGGTTGTTTGATTTTTTGGAAAAAGGAGCCAAGCTCATTACTTCTTATTTTCTCAGGATAATCAAAAATATAGATTATAGAATTACAAATGCAAAGGACTTAAGTCTTGATTTTCAGGCCCAATCTCCTCAGCAACAAATGTGGAAACTGAGGACTGCAGAGGTAATATGATCTCTCTCTCTCTGTCTCTCTGTCTCTCTCTCTCTGTGTGTTTCTGTCTCTGTCTCTCTCTCTTTCTGTCTCTGTCTCTCTCTCTGTCTCTCTCTCTCTCTCTCTCTCTCTGTCTATATCTCTGTCTCTGTCTCTCTGTCTCTCTCTGTCTCTCTCTCTGTCTCTGTCTCTCTCTGTCTCTCTGTCTCTGTCTCTGTCTCTGTCTCTCTCTCTCTCTCTCTCTCTCTCTCTCTCTCTCTCTCTCTCTCTCTCTCTCTCTCTCTCTGTATCTCTGTCTTTGTCTGTCTCTGTCTGTCTTTCTCTCTCTTTCTTTTTGCTGAGGGAATCGGGTTTAAGTGACCCACAGGAAGTGTTAAGTGTCTGAGGCCAGATTTGAACTCAGATGGTCCTAACTTCAGGGCTGATGCTCTATCCACTGCCCCTCTCTAAGGTTTTCTAGGCAAAAACTTGAAGGATTTAAATCCAGGTCCTCTGATAAGAAATCTAGCACTTCTTTACCACACTCACACTTCTCCAAGAGTCACAGAACTTAACAACCACCTATTAAGTGGCAATGGTATAATGAAAAGAATAATGAATTTAGAGCCAGGGGACTTGGGTTCAAATCCTACTTGTATTACATTGGACCCAGGTGACCCTGGGCAAGTCAATGAATGTCATTGGGCCCCAATTTTCTCAACAATAAAATGAGGTGGAGGTTGAAGTTTGAGGTCACTTTCAGCTCTAAATCTACAATCCTATGACTCCAGTATGAGTCTTCTGAAAGTAAAATCAGAGCTCCTTGCTGCATAGGGAGAAAGATGATTTTGCTAGACATTAGTTAATGAAGTATATGATAGTGAAGTATATGTTAGAGAAACTCTTGACATGTTAAGCAAGATGGCAGTCCAGCCACGACAGCCTTACTCTTCCTTAATTCCTGCAGTCAGCCGAGGCTCAGCCTTGCTGATGATTTGACATGTGTAATCTTCTTTTTCTTGACAAGAATGAGCTTTGTCTCACCCTAGTGACCGGGCCCATTCTCTAAAACCTTTCTTCCTGGCCATGCCCACAAGTATCCAGGTCTTAGCTATGCTTTGATTCTTTTCATTGAAGCCAGTGTGTCTCATATGAGTTGGAAGAATCATCTGATTGGTTTGAATAAATAATTCATACTAAGCTACTATGGAGGCAGGGTGAGGGGGGTGTGTCCATACATCTGCAGATTTAGAAGTCTTTTTAGAAACATCCCTTTCCATTTGTTGTTTTTTTTTTTTCCCATTCGTAATAAAAGAATTGGATAATTCCATAGATTTTTACAATTGGAAGGGACCTTTGAATTGATCTAGACCAACCCTTTTACTAAGAGTCCTTTCTATGTAATTCCTGAAAAGTAGACACACAGATATTAGCTATATTACCTCTCTTGGTTCCTTTGCTGCTGGTGTAATTGACCTGGAAGCTCCTTCAAAATAGAGACTGTATTTTGCCTTTCTTGGCATCCCTAATATTTATGACAATCGCTGGAATATTGTAGGTATTCAATAAATTCTTGTTTTTCAAGTAATTATCCAGCTCCTGAAACAAACCATTGTATACTTGGGCTTGCACTAATTGTTAGGAAGTTTCCCCCAACATCAAGCCTCCATTGACCTTTTCACAACTTTCCCCCTTACCACTTGCCTTATAACCCCCTCGGCACCAAACAGAACAAATCTAACTATCTAACCAAATGACAGCCTTTTCAACACTTGAAAAGCACCCTTGGATCCATCCCAAGTCTTTTCTCCCCCAGGTTAACCAGGATTACTTTCTATGCCATGGTTTCCAGTCCTTTCAAAGGATGGGAATTTCAAGTCCAATAATAGGGGAAATAAAGTCATGGAAATATAGATGAGGCAATATGTTTCATTAAATAGCCCAGAAACTCACCAGCATTTAGGACTATATCTTCAGAATGTTCTTTTTGAGGCCATGTGATCTCAAATATAGATTGTATTAGGCATATGATTCATGTGTAATAGAGAACTGAGATTAGGAGAGAAAAGAAAAATGGTGTTGAAATAGTCTAATTGGACTTCTAGTTTCTAATTCTCCCTTTAACAGCATCTTAAACTCAGGTGTACAAAGAAATGGCCCCAAAGGCCAAGTCTCATCATGTAACTCTGTGTTAAAGAAAGTTCAATGACTTTATTGGTTTCAGGATGATATGAAAACTTATCAACTCATTATTTTGCCTTTTAAAATCATTATTATATTGACTTCAGCCAAGCATCCTGGATTTATGGCACCTAACTCCTCCTCACTCATTCTCCATTCCAGTCAAGCTGCCTTATCCTCTCTGAACTTGGTACTCCATCATTTTCTCTCCATGTGCCTTTATCCATGTTCTGTCTCCTACCTGGAATTATTTTCTACTTCATCATCTCTTCTGAGAATTCCCAGCTTCTTTGAAGGCCCATCTTGAGTGCCGTCTCATATGGGAAGTCTCTTTTTTCTGATTTGCTCACTCCTTTCTCTTCAAATGATTATATTTGTACCTATCTGTATACAAGCAATTTTCCCATGATAAAAGACAAAACTCCTTGGGAGTGTGGGTCAGCGATGTTTGTTTTATTTTTGTTTTCATAGATGCAATGACCACCCCATGCCCTTGAAATAGAAGGCACTTGTTGGATTTGAACCATACCCACATGGGAAGGGAGAATCTAATGCAATAATCAAGGATCTCAGTAAAAATGAAAAGGATGCTTGCAGTAGGAAATTGCTGGTGTATGTCAATAAAATGTGAGACTTGATATCTGTGGACCTTCAGGTGCTTTTACTGACAACATCCCCAAAACAAACATGAGATAATGGACTTACTCTCTGTCGATCACCAGACAGGTCACGGCTTCGGCAGCGATGACATTGGCAGTCCTCACATCTTCCCTAAAAATTAAATAGAAACAGAACTTAATAAGGCAGGGCGTTTTGGTGAAATACATCCAATAAAACATACTTTTTTCAGTTAAAGTATTTAGATTTACCCCATCTTAGAACTGAATTTTGAATAAATCTGCAATATGGCAAATGGGAAGAAAGCTAGTCTTGTAGACAGGAAGACATGGAGCAAGTTCTGCCCCTGACAAATCCTACCTATGTGAGCATGAAAAATTCATTTACTGCCTTAAGTCTCAGATAAATCTCTACAACTATAAATGGAGAAAAGGTGCTGATTTGGGAGAAAGGATTTCTTCAGTAGGGATTTCTCTCTATGCCTAAAATCACAGTTTTGGAAGAGAAAAAAAATTCCAGCTTGGTTTCATTTGTCCCAAAGGATAGCTTTCTCTCACTGCCATGTTCATCCTCCAAATTCTTGAATTTCCATAAACAATTGGAATAGCATCAAATTATTTAAGATAGGTTACAAATTAGGAATCCTTCATTCAACTATTTCACACCTGCAAAGTGTCTTCTTCTATGATCAGCATGTTATACAGATGGGAGATAGGGCAAGAGATAGCATTGAACTTGGAATCTGAAGGCAAAGTAGAAGTTGTAGGGGAGATTTAAAGGAAAGGGGAATGGGATTCAACCTTGGATCTTCCACTCACTCACTTTTAGACGCTCAACAAGTCACTTGCCTACTCTAGGTCTCAGTTTTCCTTTTTGTAAGTTGGCCTTCAAGGTCCCTTCAATCCTGAATTCATATTCTACCATTGGGAGTAAAGAAAGATAAAACTGGGGAGTATGTTGCCAAACATTGGAGGCCCTTCAATATTAGACAAAGAAGTTCGAGCTTTAATGCTGGAAGGTGCTGGAATTTGGGGGGCTACAGAAATGTCACCCTTGGTCTATGTGTATTGAGAATCTTTCTAGCTGGTTGTGAAAGGTAATTGGGAGGGTCAAAGTGGAAAACCCTATTAGGAAACTCTCCTAGGTGAGTCTCCATAGAGTTTGCTCTAGAGTAGTGGTGGTGGGAATAGAGAATGAGGGCAGGCGGGAGAGAGGTTAAAGGGAGGAGTTAATGGGATCTGATAACAGATTGCATATAAAGAGGGAGAGTGAAGGTAGAATGGCAGGGAATTTACTTTGCCTCCAAGTTCAGGAGCATGGAGGACAAAGTGAGTGAAAAATAAGGTTACGTTTTTTAGAATGAGAGCTTTAGGTTGATTATGTTTGAAGGGTTGTTGGGACATCCAGGTAAAAATCACAGCTCTAGAAATGGAAGGACCTAAATAGTCCAACCTCTTCATTTTACAGATTAAGAAACGAGGCACTAGGAGGATAAGTAACTTGCTCAGGATCACTCAGTTGAACAGCAAGTGTCGAAGGTGAGATTTGAACTCTGATCTTGCTGACTTCAAGTTCAATGATCTGTCTATTATACCATGATCCATTAATTAATCAACTTTTATTGGTCTACTCTGTGCCTGACATTTTGCAGGTTTCTAGGAATACAAATA